>NC_056732.1:1469819099-1470119099 GCF_019279795.1 Protopterus annectens | reverse complement strand
TTGGGGGGGGGATGCAAACTACCCCAGATAGCTACCTGCAGGGCAATACCTCTTGGTTGGCTGCTGCCTGGTATAAAACAAATAGGCTGATTGCCTGAAGCCTGTCTAATGGTCAACAGACTGTTGGAGGAAAAAAACTGGAAAAAAAGGATAGTGATTAGGCAGCAGCACATTGAAATCATACTACTAGCAAGCATGAAGTGTATAGCAACAGTTTCCTCAATATGTGTGTGTGTGTGTGTGTGTGTGTGTGTGTGTGTGTGTGTGTGTGTGTGTGTGTGTGTGTGTGTGTGTGTGTGTGTGTGTGTGTGTGTGTGTGTGTGTGTGTGTTTTGAGTGGCTGAAATGGACTAAATTAAATATTTCAGGAGAGAAGCAAAGACTGAATTTGGTTTCTGTTGTAGACACTTGCTTTCTGAACCAATGAAAAACAAGTATTTGTTATAGGTTGAAGGATTAGAGTGATACGCGTGCTATGAACTACAATATGAAAAATCCTGGCAACTGTCTTTTGTAGTTTTCTGTTTTATGATGGACAGTTTTCGAACTGTGCATTTGCCCTTTTGTACTCTGCTGTCAGTGATGGGATACAAAGCTTGTATTTGTGAATTTTCTGCAGTTTCATCTACTAATAAAGTAGTTATATTTAAAGAGTCATTTGCAATAAAAAGCTTAATGAATTGAATTTGCTATAAGTACAACTACACTCATATAGGCACACTTACATTTGATGGTTAGGGGAGTGCTTCTGGTTCAGTTACTTATCAGGTGCTTGTACAAACTTGGATCAGCTGAAGAAGGGATTGTTTGTGGAAAATGTTCAGTGGTTTGTTAGTGGAATACTTTTGCTCACCTGGACAGACTGCAGACAGGATGGCTGCAGGAAATGCTTCACTTGGTGGTCTGGGGAGTGCTTTTGCATTCCCAGACAGACTGCAGAAGGAATCTCTGGGGAAATGTTTCAAATGGTCATCAGTGGAGTGCTTGTACATACCTGGACAGACTGTAGACGGGATCGCTCAGGGAAATGTTTCAGCTGGTGGTCAGGGAACTGCTTGTGCATACCTGGACAAACAGCAGCAGAGGCGGGAGATCTCTCATTTTGTGCTCAGGAGAGTGTTTGTGCATACATGGACAGACTGCATACAGGATTGCTGGTATAAATGTTTCCTTTTGTGGTCAGGGGGTGTAAACCTTGTCTAAAGATTATCACTATTGAAGTGACACCCGAATCCTATGTCCAAAATGGGAAAAAAGGGTTGAGGATGGATGATGGTGCTTATGCATACGTGAACATACTGCAAATATGATCTTTAGGGGAAAGTTTCATTTGGTGGTCAGGGGACTGGTTGTGTGTACAATGGATAGAATACAGAATGGGGCCATCGGGGAAAGTGTTTTATTGTGTGGTCAGGGCAGTGCTTCTGCATACTTGGACAGACTGCAGAAGGGGTTGCTTTGAAATGATTAATTAATGTTTAATTTGGTGGTCTGGGAGTTTCAGTGCTTATCTGAGCAGACTGCAGATTGGATCACTGGCAGAAGTGTTTCTTTTGGTGGTCAGGGAAGTGACGTGTCTGTGCATACCTAGACAGACTGCAGATGGGATCATTGGAGGAAATGTTTTATTTGGTGATCAGAGGAGTGCTTGTGCATAGCTGGACAGACTGCAAAGGGGATTGTTAGGAGAAAAGTTTGATTTGGTCGACAGGAGAGTTCTTGTGCATACATGGACAGACTGCAGAAAAGATTGCTGGGAAATTTTTAATTTGATGGTCAGGGGAGTGCTTGTGCATACCTGGAGAGACTGTAGAAGGGCTACTTGGTAAAAATGTTTAATTTGGTGGTCAGCAGACTGCTTCTGCATACTTGGACATACTGCAAAGGGGATAATTGGGGGGTCAAGGGGGTGCTTCTGCACACCTAGACAGATTGTAGACAAGACTGTTGTAGATCTCTTGGCAGCCTCCATGACCAGTGTTTGTCTTGTCTTTTCATCAACTGTGGAAGGGCATCCTGTTAATTGCAACAACACTGCTGTCCCATAGCTTCTCCACTGTTTGACTGTCTTCACTGTGTTCCATGGTATATCCAATGCTCAATAAGATATAACTGCTGTATTTCTTTGACGTAATTACTCTGGTCTTTGTCCTAACAGATGGTAATGACTCTGTCTTATATTACACCTGTACAAGGAATATGATGCATGGCTTACTCAACAGATAATGTGATGCGATTTCCCACCTGCACATTCGGTGTTCGTTTCTGAATTTTTCATTTTGGTGCTTGTACATACCAGGAAATGTTACTGAATGGTTGTTTCAGGTTGATCTTTTATTCTGGTGCCTGTGCATTGTATTTAAGGGCTTGGATGGGTGAATGCTTAATTTTGGTGGTTTAATACTAGCAAATCTTACAGACATTTCATTTGGTGAAGCGTTTAATTTTGGACATTGTGCATACCTCAGCATTCTACTGAAGGGGTTGCTTGAATGAAGTCTTCATGCTGGTGGTTGCACATACTAGGAAATGTTACTAAAGGCTTGTTTGTGGAAATGTTTAATTTTGGGTGAATGTATACCTGGACATAATTATCAGGATATTGCTTGGAGACATCAGGGAAGTGCTTGTGCATGCAAGGTGGGAGGAAGGGCTCAGTAATATCTAAGTCTTATACTATTTGACTGAATGACTCAGGTCTTCTCCTTACTGATGATACTAAGTCTGTGTTACATAATGGCTGCACAATGTAATATAATGAATGCCTACAAAACAGGTTATGTGCAGCAATTATCACCTGTGTCTCAGCATGCATACCTTTGCAGTAATGAAAGGAAGGTCATTATCACATTAGCAATAAGTGCAGTCACAATATAGCAGTGAGTCATTATCACTTTTCTGGGAAAAGTCTCAGCTGCTGTCACTGTTATTCACATAAGCAGAAATCGTTATCACTTTGATGACTGCAAAAGCCAGGTTGTGTTTTTTTTTCTGCTTAGAGTCATTGCAAGCAACTCCCCTCATTCTTCAACTGCCTACTCTCCTAAACCCCTGATTTTTTTCTTGCTGTATATATATATATATATATATATATATATATATATATATATATATATATATATATATGTGTGTATATGGATATATATGTATGTACAGAATGTATTTGCACATATATACATTGGTCACATGTATATATATATATATATATATATATATATATATATATATATATATATATATATATATATATATATATATATATATATATATATATATATATATAATTTTGGTGATTGTGCGGATCTCAACATTTTCCTGAATGGGTCATTTGGGCGAATGTTTCATTTAGAGACATGTGTATAACATGTAGTAATGAAGATGTTGATAGAGGAAATAATTCATTTGTGTACCAGTCAGTCATGGGTGGAAGTTAGGTGGTAGGAGGAAGGGCTCAATAACATCCAAGTGTTATACTATTTTGACTGAATTATAATGATATAGTATTTCTACTGAATGATAATGAATGCCTCTACACTCCACACCAACATGTATTAGAACATGCTAATGCAAAACCTGTGTATGTGCAATAGGTATGTACCTCTGCAGCGTCATCACCACTTATGTACCTAATGGAATGAATACTGCCCCTGTGGCTTGGATAAAAGATTTGGATGGGCTAACCAGGTAACGTATATGATATAGATATATATTTAGTCTTTCAATACATCTGTCAAACATCAGTAGTAATCTGTTTGCATTTTCTTTCCTGTGCAGGTTTGTCCACCTTCTGACACTGACATGGCTTCACGACCAGGAGAACGACAAGTGAGAGTGTGGGTATGTGACCATTCCTACATTCACTGGGCTGCCAGCCATGCCTCCGAAGCTGAAAACCAGTACAACTTGAGCTTCCCCACTTCCATTGTGAAGGTATACTGGATTGTAAGAAGAGGTATTCTCAACAGATATGGAAAATGGAAAACAGTCAACAGGCAGCTCACAAGGCCAGACGTTTACAGAATGGGTTCATGCATGGCTTGATGCACAGGGTCGGTGGATCTACAATCTGCCATGACAGTATCACTGCAGAAGATGGTCACCTGTTCAGAAGGGATGGTGTTCACCTAACTGAGGAGGGTATTGCATTGTTCTTGACTGACCTCCACAATGGCGTGAGGAGAGCTATGCAGGATTGGTAACATGCAGCTTGTGTGAAGAATGGAAAACACCCATGACCAAGTAGGACCAGTATAGTAAGTAAAACTCTATTATGAAATGAGTTGTGTAAAATATATTTTTCTGAGTTTGCCAAATAACTGTGGTAAGGAGCTGGTGAAGATGATGAGAAAGAACAACTATTTCAGGAGAGTGCTACCACGTACAATCTAATATGTCAGTGACCATCCTGCAGTAGTTCTTTTTTTATTCTGCTTTTATCAGGTATGTGTAGAGGTTAGATGACAGGAAGGGCTTAGTAATACAGAACGTGATCCCCTAGGTTCATTGCTGAATGGACGGACACATGTAAAGAGAAAAGGCATAGGTAAGGCAGACTGCTGACACTGAAGGTCGTGTGACTGCAGTGGCATCAGCTGTCTGAGTGGGTAGCCAGCACAACTATCAGACAGATCAGATGGCCTTGCCTGCCACTGAAGTCCCATGCCTGTCCTGGGTTCATTAGTGGAATGGCGGTCCTTACCTTGCTTTTTCTCTTTACATGCACCCATTCAGAAGTATGTTGGCTACACTAATAATGTGTATATTTACAATCATATGTGTCTACATGGTAAAACAACTGCTTCTGAATGCTGTACACATGTACATATATCAGTTTTGTTAGGACTTAGATTATGGAAATTATGATTTTTTCTTATTTTGGTAAATAACTTTGCAAGGGAGCATGTCAGTGTGCCAAGTAATACCTCATTTTGAAGACAGTATTGATAGTTCCAACAAAGTAAAATAATTGTGCCTGTATGTTGTACACATGTGCAAATATCAAAGTTTGTTTCGGACTTAGGTTATGGAAATTATGATTTTTCTTTATATTTTGGTAAATAACTTTGCAAGGAACATCTTAATGTGCTAAGTAATACCTCATTTTGAAAACAGTATTGATAGTTCTAACATGGGAAAAGAATGGTGCCTGTATGTTGTACTCATATGCAGATATCAAAGTTTGTTTTGGACTTAGGTTATGGAAATTATGATTTTTTTTCATATTTTGGTAAATAACTTTGCAAGGGAGCATCTAAATGTGCCAAGTAATACCTCATTTTGAAGACAGTATTGCTGGTTCCAACATACTAAAAGAATTGTGCCTGTATGTTGGACACGTGCATATATCAAAGTTTGTTTCGGAATTAGGTTATGGACATTACGATTTTTTTTCATATTTTGGTAAATAACTTTGCAAGAGAGCATCTGAATGTGCCAAGTAATACCTCATTTTGAAGACAGTATTGCTGGTTCCAACATGGTAAAAGAATTGTGCCTGTATGTTTGACACATGTGCAGATATCAAAGTTTGTTTGAGACTTATGGTTATGGAAATTATGATTTTTTTTCATATTTTGGTAAATAACTTTGCAAGGGAGCATCTGAATGTGCCAAGTAATATCTCATTTTGAAGACAGTATTGCTGGTTCTAACATGGTAAAAGAATTGTGCCTGTATGTTTGACACATGTGCAGATATCAAAGTTTGTTTCGGACTTAGGTTATGGAAATTATGATTTATTTTTCATATTTTGGTAAATAACTTTGCAAGGGAGCCTCTGAATGTTCCAAGTAATACATCATTTTGAAGACAGTATTGCTGGTTCCAACATGGTAAAAGAATTGTGCCTGTATGTTGGAGACATATGCAGAAATCAAAGTTTGTTTGGAAGTAGGATATGGAAATTATGATTTTTTTCATATTTTGGTAAATAACTTTGCAAGGGATCATGTCAGTGTGCCAAGTAATACCTCATTTTGAAGACAGTGTTACTCCTTACAACATGGTAAAAGAACTGTGTCTGTGCACTCTACACATGTAGAGATATCACAGTTTGTTTAGTCTTGTACGATTATGAAAATGATACATTTACAATACTTTTCATTATTATGCCCGTATCTTTGCAAGGGAGCATGGTGATCACACAAATGATGCATCACTTTGAAGCTGACATTCAGATGCACAACTTCTACACTGATATGTAGGCTCTGTCTGTTACAGGTGATGAGATATTATGCTTAGTTTATTTATCAATTATGAAAAATAATATATTAATCATATTTCTGTGAATATCTCAAGAATGGAACATCGCACAGTAATGGTTAAGGTATCATTTTAAAGCTGACATTCATACTAACAAATTACATTCAAATTGTATGGGTCTACATGGTACATTGACCAAGATATTATGCTTTGTTTTTCCAAAAGGTAAAAATATGCACAATATCAGCATTCCTTGCCAAATATTTAATAATGACTTTGATATACACTATCAACATTTACACTGCTGGAAAGGTCAGTGTCTGCTGAACAACTTTTGTGTTTACATTTTTAGTCTAGCTCTTATAGTTAAAGAGTTATGAACATTTGTTTTCTGTATGGTATTACAAATGGATTTTCTGAAAATGAGCTCAGGCTGCACTGTTGTTTCTATGGTGGAATTACGCAGGCAGCTTTTCCTGAGCTGCTCCGGAGTGAATGAGTTAAGGCCATGGTTCTGGCACCAGTCATTGGTGTCAATGAAGCCTTTTTGTAGAACATCTACATCAGCTGGAGAATCAATAATGGATCCCAGTTTGCAATCATCTGCAAACTTGGTCAACCAGAGTCCCTTTTTGTGGGATTGAACTTCAGAAAAGTAGATGCCAAACAGGAGAGGACCTAGGACAGATCCCTGTGGGACACCACTTGTAGCTGGTCGTTAGACAGATTTGGAGTCCACTACTTTCACAGTGTGGGTTCTGTCAGTGAGACAGTTGGCAACCCATCTTATGACATAGGGGTTTATGCCTAGTTTAGTGAGCCTATCCTGAGTGAGGAATGTTGTCGAAGGCCTTGGAAAGCTCTAGATAGGCTGTGTGAACTACCTTGCCCTCATCCACAGCTGTGGTGACAGACTCAAAGAAGTCTATCAGGTAGAGCAGGCATGCTCTACATTTCACAAACTCCACAGCCTTACATCTCAGACTCGTCAGACTAATGGGGCAGTTCCCAGGGTCTGTAGTTGCTCCCCCTTTGTGGAGTGGGATGACCATAGCAGTGCACCATTTGGTAGGAACAAAGCTGGAAATGAGGCTGTGATTGCACAGGGTACTCAGGTGTGGTGCCAGTTTACTTTGTAATTCATGTAGAACACAGACAGGGATATTATCAGGTCCCATGAAAGCTGTATTCTTGGCTTAGGACAGTGCGGTTTTTACCTGTGTAACTGTGATAATAAGGACTTGGCATTCTTCAGGTATTGTGATAGGCTCTTTAGGGGGTGAAACAGGGGGTAAAATTTGCACTGAACCTGTCGGCCAATATGTTGGCAATATCAGTTGGTTCTGTATATGTATTGCGATTGTGCTGTAACTCAGAGCAGATCTGAGTATTGCCATGTAGATTCTTGACATAACTATAAAATGCCTTGTAGTTGTCTTTAGAATCTGCAGCAATTTTGTTTTCATAGCTAGCTTTAGAGGATTTGATGATGGATCTCAGTTTTTTCTGAGGCTAACAAGGGAGTTTTCCAGCCTTGGGAATACACCCTTTTCTGCAACAGTTTTTTCCTTCTGTTGTAGAATTTATTTATGGTGGGGAACCACCAGATTGGCTTCCTTTTTTTGGAGGAGAGTGTCTTGGTTCTGTTTGGTATGGCCCATTCCATCCACTTGTGTATGTGCTCATACAGTGCATTGGTGTATGATTCAGCAGTCATGCACCTATTTTCCATTTGCATGGGTGACGTGAAATTAGCCACCTCTGTTTTTAGAAACCCAAAATTGGCTTTGGAGAAGTTTTTTACAGTGGTTTCCTTTGAGGGAGGGGTGGGGGGAATGTAGATATCCATGGTGATTAGTTTGTGGTCAGATCTGACCAGGGAGGAGTTGATTACTGGTGTAAAGAAACAGTCGCCCATGTTAGTAATGAACAGGTCAAGGATGTTTCTACCCATGGTGGGGGTAAGAATGAGTTGGTCCAGGGCATTGGAATTAATGAATTCCAAAAAACATTGAGCAAATGTGTTGGTACATGAGTAATTTTCCCACTTATTGGAGGGGTAGTTAAAGTCTCCCAGTATAAGGTTATTGGGTTGTACCCTAATATTTTCCACTGTGTTTAGGAATGTGGAGTGGGAGTCTTGAGACATGGTGGGGGATCTATAGCAGGCTACAACCTGGATTACAGTTTTTCCCAGTGTTAGCTGTACCTGAAGTATCTCTGATGCGTTATGTTGGACTACTAGTCTAGAGGTGTGCATATCCTTTATGAATATGGAGACACCACCGACTTTAGTGCTTTGGTCCAGGTTTATGGGCCGAAAGGTGTGGTATGAATTATAGCCTGGTAGTGCCGGGCAGCTGTCCGTAGCCTTGAACCAGGTCTCAGTCACTGCACAGATGTCGATGTTCTCCATTTTAAGGAGTTCTTCGAGCGAGTGCATTTTGAGATTTAGACTTCTAGCGTTGAGTCGCATAATCCTCAGATTTTGTTTTCTTGTAGCTGTTATGATGGTAATTTTGTCTTCAGGACATCGCCTAAAAAAGGCACTATAGGGGTGGCAAGAGCCTTGGCCAGTATCCAAAATCCCTGGGGTGACAGGTGCAGGCCATCTCTGGTGAAGCATTGAGGTCTGTCGATCATGTCATCCCAGGCAGATAGATACTGGATCCCCTTAGAATGACACCAGAAACTTAGCCAATTGTTGAAGTCAGTCATTTTCTGCTTGTACTGTGGTATCATTCTGGGTGACAGTAGGATGCTACTTAGAGCTAGGGTCATACCTGCCTGGGCTAAAAGATCTGAGAGCACCTCTATGTCTGTTTTCATGTAGTCCAGGGAGGTACATCTCAGGTCATTCACATCAACATGGGCAATGACAGAGTCCTATTTGTACATGTTGTGGTTTGACCTAAGTGCATGCGTTATGTGACATCCTGGCATCTGACAGTCAGCTGACCATAACATTCTCCTTATTCAACCTACTGAGTGGGCCATCAGTGTGTCTTACTATTAAGTCACCTATGACTAATGTATTGGGTAAGTTGTTTTTCCTTATGGGCTTTGGTTAAGTGGCACACTGTTTATGTGAGCTATGTGCCTCATGGTTTGTGCTGGGATATGGTGTTTGTTTGTGTTTCTGCCTCAGAGGTCTCTGTTGTTTGGGGAGATTTTTATTGAGAGCCTCCACAAAAGTAATTATCCACATGAGCTAATTGTCACAATAGCTACATAATGGTTATAAAAAGCATCTTTCTGATATATATGAGAGACAGGCATATCTCTAAATTGTGTAGGAATGCTCAGGTATACGTAGGATAGCAACACTTACTGTAGGGATCCACAAGCTGCCTCCACACCTTGGTGACCTTCCATTGATGCTCCTCCTTGTCCTTCTGATTCAGGTCATCATAGAGGTAGTGAACTTTCATTCCTATGCAATAGACCCATATCCATCTTTGATGCTCCCTCACAATACAATTCCATTCATCCATCATGGCGAATTCCTTGGCCTGACTCAACTGATGCTCCACTCCAGCATACACGTTCAACACTGGGTGGTCTCCTCCTCAGTCCAGTTGGGCGCAAGGACACATATCAGCCTCCATGAACTAGCCATCATGATCCTCCAATGGAAAATGTCTGAAAACTACAAAAACAGAGAATGCTCACTGACATCTCACTCACTTCTCAGTTAGCAATGGTCTGATCTGTAAGTGTATCAAAGTCAATATTTGAAAGTGGCATTGATGTCATGTTATCAGATCATTGGCAGATAATGGGCATGTGCCATACATAGTACCATTTATTGATACCTATTATATGGTTACACAATACTCCTGGGTGCTATGGTGCATGTAGCCACTTTACACAGAGTTGCTCAAATGGGATTCCAAAACTTTGAATTTTAATGAACCTCATTAATTATGTATGGTATAAATGCTACTTAAAGGTGAGTGTCCATTTTGGTACACTTTGTTTCTGTGATACGGAGTGAGAGGTACATTAGCAATGGGTAGCATTTCTGTTTTGGTGATTATTAATCCATTAAACAAACAAATGACTGCTGCCAGAAACATGGCCTCAAACTGAGTGCCAAAAAATGCATCATCATCCCCTTTGAGGAGAGTGACATCCCCACAAATGATCACATTAATACAAAATCCTAACCACGCAATCAGTCATGAGGGGCTTGGGCACCCAGGTTGATAGCAAAGTGACTTTTGACCACCATATTGCTTCCGTTGTATGGAAAGCTTTCAACAGGGCTCACCTCATTAGTAAGGGTATCTCATCCAAGGAAAAGGAGGTCATAACATCCTTGTATTCTTCCCTTATAAGACGCATTATTGAGTACAACACCCCTTTCGACATGTACCTCGCAAAGCACATGCAGCAGCTGGACAGACCACAGAGGTTCCACACCAGGAGAATCCAGGGTTTCAAACATCTACCCTACACAGATAGGCTAAAAGTCCTGTTCCTCTACTCAGTCTCATACAGACTCCTCAGAGGTGACCTCTGACATACAAAGCAATCTCAGACCCCGCCCTGATGAGACTGGTACATATCCGCAAGTCAAGCTCCACTCGGGTAACCTGCACATGTGACCTCATCCTGGTCTGTGACATCAATAGGACTTGGCGGGACAGATTTGTGTCCCAGAGACTCCCCCTTTTGTGAAATAGACTCCCTCTCCACATCAAGCAGAGTACCTCATTAACCCTTTTTAAGCACAACCTGGATAACTGGATGGGGAACAGAAAATGCACCCCTGGGATTCCACCTGTGTCCCTGCTGGACATGGGCATCAGGTGCTAACTTGTCAGAACATTGGCTAAATTCTTGGCTAGGCTTGTAAGGGCCTCAGGGCCAATAGCCTAGTAACTTCATATGATCCTATCATCCTTTAAAGTCAGTAATTTCCAAAGGTACCTGCTTAAATTAATTTGTAATCAAAATGTGATCTTTAACAGAAGTTGTTTTAAGTTATTCTATTGATGTTTGGTTGACATTTATGCATACAGGTGCTGCTATTTTAATTAATTCATTTTAGTTCCATATACAGTTGTATAGAAAGATTTACATTGCAAATGTGGACAATATATAAATGCAGATTTATGGATCATTCACAATTATTAATGGTAATTTCTTGCACTCTGTGGTGTAACTATGGAAACCTATAGATTCTGACATTAGCTGTATGTACTATGTCATGTTGATATTACAGATTTTTCTTAATTCATGTTTCCTAATAAAACTGTTAAAAACATGTGCTATTGCTGTTACAGCTATTCCATCAACGATACTTCTTAACAAAGGTGTTCTGACTACTGGCTCAACATACAAAGGATCCGTACTGTCTGTGACCTGTCTACAGATCCTCAGGTTTGCCAATGCTTTCTGTGTGTTGTTCTCTTTTTTAGTTTGTGTGGTATTTTAATGTGAAGTGCATGCACACTCCTATGGTATGATGCTGTTGTCTTTGATCCTTCATTCAACATATATGTACTGTGAGGATTTCTAATCCCATTCATGAACTCTAAAGGTATTACAAGTTATGTTGATTTTACAAATGTTATGTATGAACGCATTGCTGTTACTTTTTATATGTCACATTAGTATTTGTTACAGTGTTACACAGACTTTTGCATCGTACAGGAATGCATACTTTTTATGTTGACATATTTTGTCCATAGGTTCATAGGTTCATAGGTTCATACTAGGCTATCTGCCCGAGGGCATTTACAAGCCTAGCCCATCGTTTTGTGGCTTACGCCACCCCTTTAGTATGGGGAACTATACCCATTATTTTGCTGTGCCTCTGTCGAGCAGTGACACTGAGGTAATCCCTGGGATATATCTGCGATCTCCCATCCATTGGTCAAGATTTCTCTTGAACAAGGCCAGCGAGGTGCTCTGCCTCACATGTACCGGGATTTTGTTCCACAGCATAGGGAGTCTTTGGGTGATGAATCTATCTCTCCAGCACGTCCTATTAATAGCCGTGTCGAGGTTTAAGTCTCCGCCCTTGTGGCTCTGATGGATCTAGATTTTTGAGGTGAAGCATATTCATCAAATCTGGGTTTGACATGGCCTTGTATGTTAGGCAAAGGTCACCTCTGAGCAAGCGGTGGCGACTGAATAGAGCTGGAGTTCTTTCAGTCGGGCAGCATAGGACAGATTTTGAGACCCTTTATCCTTTTGGTGAGGAACTTTGTGGCCTCTCCAGCTGCTGCAAGTGTCGGGTCAGATACATTCCGAATGGGGCATTGTACTCAATCATTGGTCTGATGAGTGATGAGTAAAGGGAGACTATGACCTCCCTTGATCTAGATGAGAATCCCTTCATGATAAGGTGGGCAATGTAGAAGGTCTTCCTGACTACTTTAGCTACATGGGTGTCGAATGACAGACTACTATCAACCTGGGTCCCCAGGTCCCTGATAACTTCTTCTGTGCTCAGTGGATTGCCACCTATTTGGTAGCTAGGGGTAACCTTGTTTTTCCCGAAGGGTATGGCTATGCATTTTTTGGCATTTAACTTTAGGCCGTGGCTCTGGCACCAGTTATCCGTTTCTGTGAGACCCTTCTGAAGGATATCTGTGTCAGGCGTGTTTTCTACTATGGCGCCCAGTTTGCAGTCATCTGCAAACTTTGTCAGCCATAACCCTCCTGTGTTTGCTTGTACTTGGAAAAGTAGATGCCAAACAAGAGTGGGCCCAGGACTGAGCCCTGTGGGACACCACTTGTGACAGGCTTTGAGTCTGACATGGCGCCAGCAACTCTGACCCTGTGGGTTCTGTCACTCAGCCAGTTTGCAACCCATCTTGTGATGTATGGGTTAACATTTAAGCTGATGAGTTTTTCAATGATACCCGAGTGGGGTATTGTATAGAAGGCCTTAGCCAGATCGAGGTAGGCTGTATGGACTGCCTTTCCCTCATCAATGGCTTTGGTGACTGTTTGAAAAAGTCAACCAAGTTTAAAAGGCATGATCTGCCTTTGACAAAGCCAAACTGGGTTGGATCCAAAGTCTGCAAATTCCCTATGTCTTTATTTATGAGGTCCATTATGATCCTCTCCATGGCTTTGCAGATAAGGCTTGTCAAGCTAATGGGCGGTAATTTCCAGGGTCGGTGGAGGCACCGCCTTTGTGAAGTGGGACCACAGTTGCAGTGCGCCACTCCTGGAGTGCGTATCCAGAGGTAAGACTTTGATTAAACAGTTGTCCTAGCTGTGGGTTTAATTCCTCATTGAGTTCGTGGAGCACACAGCCGGGGACACCATCAGGTCCCATGGATGCTGTGTTTTTGCTTTGGAGAGAGCAGTTCTCACTTGGGCTGGAGATGTTTGGGGGGCTGCAATCGTTTGGTATAGATATCTCTCCTTTTGGGGGGGGAGAAGTTTGCACTGAACCTGTCAGCCAGTATGTTGGCAATGTCTGTAGGATCAGTAATCTTCACATCATTTTGAACTAGTTCTGAGCATATCTGGGAGTTTCCTCCTAGGTTTCTAACATAGCTAAAGAAGGCCTTATGATTGTCTTTTGAGTCTTTAGCTATTTTCTCTCGAAATTTGCTTTGGATGATTTTATGAGAGCTCTTAGTTTTTTACTTATAGTGATCAAGGGTGTCTTACCTTTTAAGGATTTTGCTCTATCTTGTAGTAGCTTCCTCCTTTTGTTGTAGAGTTTGTTTATGGCTGGGGTCCACCAGACTGGACGCTTGCCTTTGGTACAAAGAGTCTTTGTTTTGCTTGGGATTGCCTTATCCATGCAGTCCTGCAGGTGCTGGTAGAAGGCATTTGTAAGTGATTCAGCGGCTTGAGTACTGTTTTCCGCCAGTTCGGGGGCCTTAAAGGAGACCACACTAGTCTTTAGAAGTGTGAAGTCAACTTTTGAGAAGTTCTTTACTGTGGTCTTTTTTATTTCAGGTGGGGGTGGGATGAGGACCTCCAGCGAGATTAGTTTGTGATCTGATCTCACCAGTGAGGGGTATACTTCCGGTGTTGAACATTGTGCTCCCATGTTCGTGATGATGAGATCAAGTATGTTATCTCCTCTTGTGGGGATGGTGACTAGTTGTTCCATGGCATTTGAGTTTATGAATTCCAGGAACTTTTGGGCTAGGGTCTTTGGGCTTGAGTAGTGTTCCCAGTCTATATTAGGGTAATTGAAGTCACCTAGTATGATGGTGTTTGGTGATACATTTATCCCCTCTAGTGTTTTCAGGAAGGCCTGTAACATGCTACAATTTGCAGAGCAGTCTTGCCTACTGTTAATTGCACCTGGATGGTCTCCGATGCATCATGCGTTGCCACCAGTCTTGAGGTGTGGGTGTCCTTGATGAATATGGATACCCCCCCTCCTTTCTTGGTATTGTCCGGATTTTGGGGCCGGAACGCATGATATGAGGTAAAACCTGATAGCGCTGGGGTGCTCTCAGGAGCCTTGAACCAGGTTTCTGTCACAGCACAGACATCGATGTTCTCCATACTGAGAAGGGCCTCGAGTGCGTGCATTTTGAGATTTAGACTTCTGGCATTGAGCAGCATTACCCTTAGTTTTTTTCCTTTTTGTGTTCTAGGGTGGTAGGTTTAGAATTTGAGCCTTGCCTAAAAAAGGCACTATGGGGGTGGCAAGAGCCTTTGCCAATATTCGGAATCCCAGGGGTGACAGGTGCAAGCCGTCCCTTGGCAGCGTGGCTTGTCCAGCATGTCATCCCAGGCAGACAGATACTGGATCCCCTTTGAATGACACCAGTGTTTAAGCCAATTGTTAAAGCTGATCATCTTATCTCTGTATTGTGGCATCATTCTTGGTGAAGGTAGGATACTGCTCAAGGTCAGGGTCATACCTGCCTGGGCTACATAATCAGAGAGCTCCTCAATGTCTCTTTTCATGTAGTCCAAGGAGGTACGTCTCAGGTCGTTTACACCAGCGTGGACAATGACTGAGTCATATTTGTACCTGCTGTTGAGAGACCTGAGTGCTTGCGTTATGTGGCGGATTCTAGCGCCCGACAGACAGCTTACTGTGACCTTCTCCTTACTCAGTCTGGTGAGCGGACGTCAGTGTGTCTGACTATGGAGTCACCAATGACTAGTGTGTCTGGCATTGTGTTTGGCCTTAAGGGCTGTGACTGTTTGACACTCTGACTGTGAGGTCTATGTGTTGCAGGTGTTGTGTTCTGAGGTGGTGGTTGTTTGGGTGTCTGCTTTGGTGGCCTCTGCTGTTTTGGTAGATTTTTGATCAGAGCCTCCGAGTATGTCTTTGTGTGTTTATGTGTATGATTTGAGGTTGTAATGGTACTATGTGAGACTGGGTCTATAGTGTGTGTGGTAACCTTCTCCTCCTGACTGGTCTTGCCAGTCCTATGTTGAGAGAGCTCAGCCTCCAGTTTGGCCGTATAGTTGCATCTCTCGCATGTATTAGTGTTTTGTGGGATGAGGAGAGGGTTGTCTGTGTACATGAGGCAATTGTAACATTGCCTCAATATTCCCAGGTTCACCAGCTGAGCAGGAGAGGACAATAGCAACTGATCCCTCGACATTCTAGAAGGATAGACAAAAAACTTTTAAAAAGATTCCGGGGGATGTGGGTGACCGAGAAATGGGGGGTTGTCTTTTTGGGGTACTATCTATGACAAGAGTGCCGTATCAAGGTAATAAGTACTGTAGGAGCAAGTGCTAGGTTTAACAGATAGAGAATAGTCTACTTGGAGTCAAGTAGAGATGATCTTTTTAGTTATAGGATACGCTGATTAGATCAGTAGTATAGTTCGAGGAAGGTAGTTTTAAGGGAAAATTTGAAGAGTGTAATTTAGGTAGCCCTAATAGTTTAAATCTGCTTAACCGGCGCTGCCCTAGTGTGCAACAGTAGCAGCTCCGCGCAAACTCGCGCTAAATCGCGCAAACGCGCGTTTAGCGTTTTTTATATCAGGGGGCTGAAAGAAGCTAGGAACTGGCCCAAAACGACCAATAAACTACAAGTTGCTGGCTGAAACCTCACAAAACTGGACCAACAGGCAGCTCAATGCTTCCCACTCCCACTGGTAAGCAAGGGAACCTCCTCTGTTCCAAATTAGGTAAAGATTCAGTAACAGGAACTGCAAACAAAGCCCAGGGATCAGCAAGCTCTGAAACTGGACTATTCTAGCTTAGTAAGGCGGGAAAACAAGAGATATTTTTTGGTTTTTTTTTTTTTTTTTTTTTCAGAAAACAAGCAGAAACAGATACAGTAAACACTTATAAATGCTATAAATCGGCTATCACAGCCTACACAAACAATTTGCAACAGTTACAGATTTTAAAAGTAACAAATAGAGAAACAAGTGCAAAAACAGAATAAATGCAGAAAAACAGTAACAATGTATCAGCAAGCAGGCGAAATACAGTTGCTAGATAAATAGAAGTGGAAAGCCTGTCCACAGAATCAACTACATAATCAACTACATAAATGGACAAACACAGGAATATGATCATGTGCATATCACTGTCTTTCAGATGGTCAACTGTCCTAGGGGTGACAAGTTCTCCCCACAGAAAAATGAAATAATAATTGATGCTCTCCAGTGACATGGATAGAGATACCTTGGCTATTCTGGTGATACAGTTTGGAGACATTCGGTCTCTTCCGAACTCAATAGCATGATTTCTGGCCACACTGTATACAGCAAGATGGGAGCAATGCATACCCAGGGTGGTATTAAAGCTGGAGCTCCAGACCAAACATGTATGTTTTTCTTTCCATAACATGGATGAGTATAGAGATTATCACTACATATTGCTGTATCTATGTAGTGTTATTTTTGATTTACAGCAGCATATTTGGACATGCACATAGAGCCACACAGGGTGAGTTATGTATTCAAACAATGGAAGTACAGACAGAGCAGTCCAAACAATATGTGTAATATGGTTTACATTAATATTCACAGGTCCATCTACTTTTAGACAAAACCAGGGAATGGCAGGTGAGTGTCTCTATCTGTTACTGTAACCACTACCTGTTATTGCCTCAGCCTATTTCATGGCACTGTTTACTGTCATATTATTTCCCTAACACTGTTCACTACAGATACATCCAATGGGAGCCCAAGCCATGCAAGTTCAAGTTAAGTCAGAAGAGATATGTTACAGCAAAATTTTCATAGCTTGCATCAATGGAAGCACTTCTATCACTAAAAGATGTAGATGTCTGTGCAGTCACAGACACCTGGTTCAAGGCCTCAGAGAGTACCCCAGCCTTGCAAGGCTACAATGCCTTCCACACTTTTAGACCACAAAAAGAACACGTGAAAACCAATGGAGGAGGTATTTCTATCTATATTAGAGATAAAGTCATCTCACATCTAGTTGGACTGAACAACTTTGTGGAGTTACTCCAAGTCCAGGTTATGGTGGGTAACACCCCCATTCACATCACAGCCAGTTATAGATCCCACTCCATAGGTCACAATGCCCATGTAGCCTACTTGACCAAACTGGAGACAATCCAAATTTTACCAAACACTCTGTTTATGGGGGATTTCAATTATCCCACCATCATCTGAGAAACCTATGCAAAAGTTCCTTGACTTTGTTAATTCAAATGCCCTAGAACAAATTGTTCATACCCTGCCAAGAAGAACAAACATTCTAGATCTGGTCCTTACTAACATGTCAAACAGATGCACTGCTGCAACTGTTGGACCCTCATTAGTTAAAACTGATCACAAATCAGTCACCTTTGAACTGACACTAACTCCAGAACTCACAAAGGGTGAAATCAGAATAAAAAACTTCACCAAGACAAACTATACCCTTCATAGGTGAAGGCATAAATGCATTCCAAGCTCTACCCCAAGTTGGAAGTGGTAAGTACGCCAATGCTTACACTAAAGCCCTGTGCAATCACTTGTATAAGTGTATAAACTCAGCTGCACCAGAAAGAATCAAAGCTAGAGCCCCAAGTTAAAACAAACTGCCATGGTGGACATCCTGCATCAACAAACTTTACAATAAACACAAAAAGTTACTGTCCAAGAAAACAAAAGCAAGGCCCCAACAATGGAACAGCTCCCTCCTCAGCCTCAACAGGCAAATAAAACAACTTGACAAATCCTTTAAGGGCTCTTTTGACATAGACTTAACAAGTACAGCAAAGGATAACCATAAGGCCTTTTACTGCTATGTACATAGCCTAAAAGGTAGGACCCAAGTATGTGCAGAACTAGTGACTAACGGTATCACACACACTGACCCCACAGAGGTAGCAAACCTGGTAGTGGATAGGTGTGGCAAATATTTCACTACCTTATCCCCTCCTAACTTATCACAAACCTTCCCCCAAACCTCACCCTCACCCTACATATCTGAAGAGCAGGTCCTCAAAGCCTTGTCCAAGGCAAAAGACACAGCCTGTATGGGACCAGACAACATCCCAGGCTGTCTTCTAAACAGGCTAAAACATGAACTTGCATCAGCATTGTTTCCTTTTCAATCATAGCCTAACCACAGGCTTTGTTCCTGCAGAATGGAGAACAGCAACAGTTATTCCCCTCCACAAAAGTGGCCTAGCAACAGGTCCAGGAAATTACAGACCCATAAGCCTGACCAGCCTCATCTGTAATGTCATAGAATGTATCATTATGGACCTCATAAATAAAGACATAGGTAACCTCCAAACCCTGGATCCTACCCAATTCAGCTTAGTCCAGGGCAGATCCTGCCTATTAAATCTTATGAACTTCTTTGAAAATGTGACCAGGGACATTGACAAGGACAAATCTGTGCACACAGCATACCTCAACTTGGAAAAGTCTTTTGACACAATACCACATTTAGGCATTACTTATAAACTTAGCAAACTTTCGTTGAAAGATGGATTGCCAACTGGTGCACAAACCAGACACACATTATCAAAATGGGTGACTCCACATTAGCCAGCAGACCTGTTACCAGTGGGGTGCCACAGGGTCGGTGCTTGACCCCCTATTGTTTGGTATATACTTCAGAAGTTCAGTTCAAAACTAAGGGGTTGTGGCTGACCAAGTTTGCAGACGACTGCAAATTAGGTGCAATCATTGAATCCCCAAATTATGTCAGTATACTCCAGGAGGGTCTCATGCAGACCACTGACTGGTGTATTAGTCATGGTCTCAAACTGAATGCAAAGAAATGCATCATCATTCCCTTTGATACAAACATAGTCCCTTCACACTATCAAATCAACAACAGTACCCTAAGTACCCATGAAGTAGTAAGAGACCTGGGATCACAAGTTGACTACAACCTTACCTTCGACCACCACTTGTCTAGTGTAGTAAGGAAGGCTCTCTATGTAGCACATTTGATTAGTAAAGGCCTCATCTCCAAAGCAAAAGAGGTGATAACTCCTCTATATTCGGCACTAGTCCAGCCCATAATCGAGTATAACACTCCATTCTGCATGTACCATACAAAGCACCTGCAGCAACTGGAGAGATCTCAAAGGTTTCTAACAAAGAAGATTAAGGGGCTCTAGCATGTGCCTTACACAGACAAAGTCCTTGTCACTATACTCTATGTCATATAGACTTCTTGGGGGAGACTTATGCCTGGCCTACAGAGCAATCCAAGACCTAAACCTAATGAACATGCTGCATATTAGCAAATCAAACTGGACTAGGGATACCCATTCCAGGGACATTAATATGGCCTGCAACTTAAATAAGGCATGCTGGAGGGACAGATTTATCTCCCAGTGACTGACACATCTTTGGAACAGGCTACTGAATCATACCTGTCATTGCCGTTAATCCTGTTGTCCTCCATTAATACTGTGTCCTTTTTACCATTCCTAGGCCAGTCTGTATCAATCGTGTGCACATTCAAGTGGTATGTGTATGTCAAACCTTCTGTATGTTTTAACTATGTTCACATGGTTAATGGTGGCAATAATGTGATCACTAATGCTTTTTTGCCCCTGCAATAGTTGAAGTTCATCCCTCTTCAACAGAATCATCTTGCCATGAGGAATTGTCAGTTGTGTGTTTTGTTTGTATTCCTCACAAATCTCATGCATGTTGGCTTTGTAGCCTAATTCTATACTCCATGTATGTAGATTCTGTGAAACATACATACAATAGACCTCATGTAAAGTCATTATTATTTGTAACATTACAATGAGATATTTATGTCATATGCCTTTGATGCTATCCATCATGTGATGTAAAGCACACTGTCCTGATCTGTGTCTTTGTATCTTGTATCACATCAACTATCTGCATTGTTAATATAGCCCATCTAGTGATCATGATGTGATTGCAGATGTGTCTCAGCATGGTATTATGGCCCCTGGCAGACAGGACCTTGGCGTGTTGGGAAAGTTTGTTCAAGATGCTGACAGTGATGTTGCTGCACCTGTAGCCTCAGATGTGAAGGGGAACTTGTCTGGTCATTTGGAGGATGATGGGACATTGGCTGTTGAACAGGGTGAGGCCATTGAATGGCAGACCACAGTTGAGACCACTGCTGATTGCGGTTCCCCACAACAACCTGAAACAGGGCATTGCAGTAGACTTAGGCATGCAGATTTTGTGCATGGTCAGGTGTCAGAAGGTGTCTGTCTCCTGCTGCAGGTAAATAAACATTCCCAGCAATGGTATCAGTCAGACATCCATGCACTTGCACTTGCCATAGATCATGTGGCACACCAGCTGTATGTAATGCGTAGAGGATAAGAACACAGACATGGTGAGATAATGGTGACATTGGCCACTTAAATGAGAGTCTGCTAGCTGTGGCACAGTCGGTGGAAATCCTGGCCTCTATGGTACTACATCACTGTCATAGTACTAGTAGGCTTCTGCATGCCCTAACTGTGCTCTGCAGATTACAACATGGGTGAGACTGGCCACCTGTCCACAGAACCATCATTGGCCATTGAAAATCAGTGTCTATGGCCAACATGTACAGAGTTCCACTGATGGCCCATCTGCTGTGGCCCTGCCAGTCATAATAAAGCCTTCTACTCACAGTCATGCTCCTTCACCTCAACATGGTGTTTTCATCCCATCAATCTTCTCTGTGGAGCAACTAGTGCAACATGTTTCTGTATATGGTCAAGGCAGAGCAGACCATCGTATGAGATGTCAGCAAGGTCACTCTAGACTGTGTTAGAGTGTGTCCAACAGTTTCATAAACATAGCTGGCTCATTGTATTGAATTACCACTTTACTGTAACATATTTTTATGTGATTATTAAATGTTCTGCATTATGTCCTGTATTGTTTCTCTTTTTTCATATTTTTGTATTTTAGACTTAGGAATGTGTAGCGCAGATGTGTGTCCCTTATTGTTTTCTATACAGTGATACAAGAATCTGAGTGTGGATGCATACCTGTATCAGTTGTGCCCTGAGCCAATCATCCCTGTTGTTCATAGGTTCATAGGTAGGTACTAGGCTATCTGCCCGAAGGCATTTATAAGCCTAGCCAGAATGTGTTGGCTTTCGCCTCCCCCTTAGATTAGTTCCCTGTGCCTCTGTCCAGCAGAGCCATTGATGTGATCCCCGGGTAAACTTTCTGTTTCCCATCCACTCGCCAAGGTTTCTCTTGAAGAGGGTAAGTGAGGAGCTCTGCCTAATGAAGATTGGAATCTTGTTCCAGAGCATGGGAAGTCCCTGGGACAGGAATCTATCCCTCCAGCACGTCCTATTTATTGTTGTGGTGAGGTTTAGATCCCTGGAGCATGTGGCTTGAGGGGATATGGTTTTCTTTAGGTGGAGCATGTCCATCAATTCTGGGTTGGACATGGCCTTGTATGTCAGGCAGAGATCACTTCTGAGTAGGCGGTATGCAACTGAGTACAGCTGGAGTTTCTTCAGTCGAGCTGCATAGGGCATCTGCTTGAGGCCAGTGATCCTCCTGCTGAGGTACTTCTGTGGTCTTTCCAGTTGTTGCAGGTGTCTTGTAAGGTACATCCCAAATGGGGCACTATACTTTATGATGGGTCTGATGAGTGATGCGTAGAGGGGCCCAACGACCTCTTTCAATCTGGATACCAACCCTTTTGTGATTAAGTGGGCCACATAGAAGGATTTTCTAACCACTTTGGCAATGTGATTATCAAAGGAGAGGTTACTGTCTACTTGGGTCCCCAGATCCCTTATTACGTCTTCCGTATTTAGAGGGCTACCACCTATGTGGTAGTTTGTGGGTATTTTGTTTTTTCCAAAGGGGATGACTATGCACTTTTTGGCATTTAGCATGAGGCCATGGTTTTGATACCAGGTATCTGTCTCAGTGAGTCCCTTTTGGAGGATGTCTTTGTCATCCGGAGAGTCAATTATAGCCCCTAGTTTGCGGTCATCTGCAAACTTGGTCAGCCATAGTCCTCCTGTGCTTGCCTGTACCTCTGAGAAGTATATGCCGAACAGGAGGGGTCCTAGGACTGAGCCCTGGAAAATGCCACTTGTAACCGGTTTAAAGTCAGACCTAGCTCCTGCAACTCTTACCATGTGGGTTATGTCCGTGAGCCAGTTGGCAACCCATCTTGTGACATAGGGGTTTATATTCAGGCTAGTGAGCTTGTCTATAATACCTGAGAGGGGAATGGTATCGAAGGCCTTTGCGAGGTAGGCTGTGTGGACCACCTTTCCCTCGTATATAGCCTTGGTAACTGTCTCAAAGAAGTCCATCAAGTTTTGGAGGCATGATCTGCCCTTAACAACTGGGTAGGGTCCAGTGTTTGGAGGTTCCCAATGTCTCTGTTAATGAGATCCATGATGATGTGCTCCATAGCTTTGCAGACCAAACTAGTCAGGCTTATAGGGCGGTAGTTCCTGGGGTCCATTGTGGCTCCACCTTTGTGGAGCAGAATAACCGTTGCTGTGCGCCACTCTGTGGGCACATAGCCTGTGGAGAGGCTGAGTTTAAACAGTGTGTTTAGGTGAGGGGTTAGTTCATCTTTGAGCTCATGTAGAACACAGCCAGGGACACCGTCCTGTCCCATTGATATTGTGTTTTTGGCTTTGGAGAAGGCTGTTTTAACCTGAGTGTCTGTGATGATTTCAGGGGCACTACATTCTTCTGGTATAGTTATGGGGTCTTTTGGGGGTGAGAGGGGGGTGAAGTTTGCCCTGAACCTGTCTGCCAGGATGTTGGCTATATCAGTCGGTTCAGTGTATTTTTTGCCATTCTGCACTAACTCTGAGCAGATCTGAGAATTGCCACTTAGATTCTTGACAAAGCTAAAGAATGCCTCGTGGTTATCTTTGGAGTCCATGGCAATTTTTCTTTCGAAGCTAGCCTTGGATGATTTTATGAGGGAATGTAGTTTCTTGCTGATACTGATCAGGGATGTCTTCCCTTCTTGGGATTTTACTCTTTTCTGTACTAGTTTCCTCCTTCTGTTGTATAGCTTGTTTATGACAGGCGTCCACCAGACTAGTTTCCTTTTCTTGGAGGAGTGAGTCTTGGTTTTGTTTGGGATAGCATGATCCATGCATTCTTGTAGGTGCCTGTAGAGTGCATTAGTAAAGGATTTTGCAGCTTGGACAGCGTTATCCTTTAGCATGGAGGCTTTGAAACTTCCCACCTCGGTCTTAAGTAACGTGAAGTTTGCTTCTGAAAAGTTTTTCACGGTGGTTTCTTTGACCGGGGGTGGTGGCGGAATGTGGATATCCAGAGTGATTAGTTTACAGTCAGATCTAACCAGTGAGGGGTTGACCTCCGGTGTGGAACACCAGTCGCCCATGTTGGTGATGACCAGGTCCAATATTTTTTCACCTCTGGTGGGGGTGTTGACCAGTTGATCCAGGGCATTTGAGTTTATAAATGCTAGGAATTGTTGAGCAAGGGAGGTTGTACTTGAGTAGTTCTCCCTGTTAATGTTTGGGTAATTGAAATCACCCAATATCAGGGTGTATGGTAGGACTTTTATGTTTCTCAGTGTTTCCAGGAATGTGGACTGGGGGTCCTGGGACATGGTGGGTGATCTGTAGCAAGATATAATTTGAATAGCAGTTTTGCCCGTTGTTAGTCGCACATGGATGATCTCTGAAGCATTGTGCTGTGCCACTAACCTAGAAGTGTGGTTATCCTTGATGAATATGGATACTCCCCCATCTTTTGTATTTTGGTCCGGGTTTTGTGGTCGAAATGTGTGGTATGAGTTGTAGCCTGGTAGTGCTGGGGTGCTCTCTGGAGCCTTAAACCAGGTTTCTGTTACTGCACATATATCGATTTTCTCCATACTGAGGAGTGCCTCAAGTGTGTGCATTTTGAGGTTTAGACTTCTGGCATTGAGTAGTATTACCCTCAGTTTTTTGTTACTTGTGCTATTTATGGCGGTGGGTTTTTCTTTTGAGCCTTGCCTAAAAAAGGCACTATGGGGGTGGCAAGAGCTTTGGCCAGTATTCAAAAGCCTAAGAGTGGCAGGTGCAAGCCATCTCTAGCAAAGCAGCGTGGCTTGTCGAGCATGTCATCCCAGGCTGACAGACACTGAATCCCCTTTGAATGACACCAGAAGCTTAGCCAATTGTTGAAATTGATAATTGTTTTCTCTATACCATGGTATCATTCTTGGTGAGAGCAGGATGCTACTCAGGTTCAGGGTCATACCGGTCTGGGCTATGTGATCAGAGAGCTCCTCCATGTCTCTTTTCATGTAGTCCAGGGAGGTATGGCTCAGGCCATTCACACCAACAAGGACAATGACAGAGTCATATTTGTACTTGTTCTGCAGTGACCTGAGTGCTTGTGTTATGTGGCAGATCCTGGCACCCAACAGGCAGCTAACAGTAACCTTCTCCTTGTTCAGCCTAGTGAGTGGGACATCAGTGTGCCTGACTATAGAGTCAACTATTACTAGTGTGTTGGGTATGTTATTTTGCCTTAAGGGCTGTAATTGTGTGGCACACTGGTTTTGTAAAGTATGTGTTCATGGTTTGTGTTGGGGTGGAGATTGCTTAGATGTCTGCTTTGGAGGTCTCTGTTGCTTTTGCAGATTTTTAATTAGAGCCTTCTAGTATGTTTTCATGTATTTATGTGTGTTTTTTTGCCAGTGCTGGTTTCATAGTTCTATGTGAGACTGGTGGTGTGATGCAAGTAATTCCCTTCTCCTCTTGACTGCCTGGTCCAGTCTTGGGTTGAGAGAGCTTAGCCTCCAGTTTGGCTGTATAATTGCATCTCTTGCATGTATTAGTATTTGGTGGAAGGAGGAGAGGGTTGTCTGTGTACATGAGGTAAATGTAACATTGCCTCAAAATGCCCAGATTCACAAGTTGGACCGGAGAGTACACCTGAAACTGCCCTTTGGACATGCCTGGATAGGTACAGTGAACTGTTTTACTGACTGGCTGGTAAGGTCGAATAGTGAGCCTTCTCTACAGTATGGGGGGGGGGGGTTCTAGTGCTAAGGTTTATTAGTGCTTGCTATGAGTTTTGAGTAAGTGCCGGGATGAGAAGTGAATGGCTTGAGTGCTTAAGTTGAAAGTTTGTCTAGTTCCAATGGAAAAATTGAAGAGTAGACTTTGTAACGCATTTTCAAATGTTCATATTATAATGTATTATGATTATGGTGTTATATCAGATTCTCATTGTGTACATCTAGTGGGCAATTGCTATTAGATACAATTTGTGCTCCTGTGGTGGAGCAAGACCTGAACATCAGTTTTTAATCTTTGTACTCATGTACATGTGGTTTGTCATGATTCAAAGATGTGGGTCAGACGCTGACATGTTGGCTGTCTCTGTACTTGTGGTCAGACCCTATGTTGCCTATGCCTGTGACTTCGGTCCCCTATGTCCTCCTACTCCTCCTCTGATACTTGTTAAATGTCCTTTTTAGACATCTGGGGTTCTTAAGGGAGTTCACCCACACCTGCCAGTGGAAGACCACCATGTGTTCCAGTTAGTAGGTTATGTAGCATGGCATGCACTATCATCTGTGCTGCTTTCTCAGGTGTGTATTGCAGTGCACCCACCGGATGTGTCTAGACATCCGAAACTAGCTTTCAGCACTCCAAACACATGCTCTGTGGTGTTTTCGGTTGTTGCATTATTGAAGGCCTCCTGTGCATGGTTGGATGGTCCACAGTATGGTGTCATTAGCCAAAGCTCAAGTGGCTAACCACAGTCACATGTTGTGGAAATGAAAACACATTTGGTCAGAATGGATATTTTTATGAGGGGTATCCCTAGCATACATACTGGGCGACCACGGTGGTACAGCGGTTGGCATTGTCACCTTACAACAAGAGGTTCTCTGGTTTGATTCTCAGCTGGGGTGCCTTCTGTGTGGAGTCTGCATGTCTTCCCTGTGGTCGCGTAGGTTTCCTCTGGGTGCTTCGGTTTCCTCCCACATCCCAAAGACATGCAGTAGGTGGATTGGACACTCTAAATTGGCCCTTGGTGTGAGTGTGTGCATGTGTATGCCTTCCGTGGAAGGTTGGGCACTGGGATGGCAACTCAACACAGTAAAAGTCCACTGCCAATCATGAGCAGACAGATGATCCACTGTGGGGACCCCTAACTGGGAAAAGCCGAAAGAAGAAGTAGAAGAAGATCCTTAGCATACATACTAGCTGTGCTCCTGTATTTACCAAGTAGTAGCTTTTCAGGCATCTCACCTTGCTGGACTGTATCCCTCAGTCCACTTTTCCTCCATATGGCAGCATTATGGACACTTTCAGGGTGTGTTGCCATGATGTTTGTTACCTGCTGCACATACAACCTGGCAGTGTATGGATGAACAGCCTTTTCTGTTTATGTATCAGGCTGCTTCAGGATGTATTGGTGTCTTTACAATCAAGTGTGTGCACTCTATTGCACTGAGTGCATCGGGGATGTTTGCTATGCTGTAAAACTGGTGCAGTACAGTTCTCCACTCCATGAGAGTGGATGGGAAGTGTATGTAGTCATCCACCTTGCTGCACATTGCTTCCAGGAATTTTGCCAGGATACAGCTGACAGCTGTCTGTGACACTCACACAGCATTCCCCATGTATCTCTGGAATGTCCCTAATGTAAGTATATCCAGGCAGATGTACACTTTGGTTTCATTGGGGATGCTCACAGGTCTGCACGGATATGTGTGAAGCACACATGTTGCCCACAGCCTGCAGCAGTTGTCTGTCTAGGCAGTACTTGTCAGTTATTTGCTGATCTGACAACTGGTTTAGTTTCAGCCATCCTCTGAATCTAGCTGGCTGCCTTCTAAGTTGCACAGCCGCAGCCTCATTTATGGCTTATATAGGTTCATAGGTTCATAGGTTATATCATTGCAGCTGGTTGCAGTTCATGAACAGCAGGTTGCATTTTTATGCACTTTTTTGTTCTTTTGCTACAGAATTCAGTGAACTACGTAGTATTAGCTTATATTCCTTTGGGTCCATAAAGTATATTCCAAGGATTACAATGGTGATGGACAGGTTGACAGATGAGATCAGACAGGAGTCCCAGTGGACTATGATGTCTGCATATGAGATTGTGATCTGTAGTGAGAGTAGGGAACAGGTGGAGGAGACCCTGGAGAGATGGAGATATACTCTAGAGAGAAGAGGAATGAAGATCAGCAGGACTAAGACAGAATATATGTGTGTGAATGAGAGGGAGGATAGAGGAATGGTGAGGGTGCAAGGAGTAGAGGTGGCGAAGGTGGATGAGTTTAAATACTTGGGGTCAACAGTTCAGAGTAACGGTGAGTGTGGAAGAGAGGTGGAAAAGAGAGTACAGGCAGGATGGAGTGGGTGGAGAAGAGTGTCAGGAGTGATTTGTGACAGACGAGTACCTGTAAGAGTGAAAGGGAAGGTCTACAAGAGGGTAGTGAGACCAGCTATGTTATATGGTTTGGAGACAGTGGCATTGACAAAAAGGAAGGAGTTTGAGCTGGATGTGGCAGAATTAAAAATGTTAAGATTTGCACTGGGTGTGACAAGGGTGGACAGGATTAGGAATAAGTATATTAGAGGGTCAGCCCAGGTTGGAAGGTTTGGAGACAAAGCCAGAGAGGCACGATTACATTGGTTTGGACATGTACTGAGGAGAGATGCTGAGTATATTGGGAAAAAGATGCTAAGGACGAAGCTACCAGGTAACAGGAAAAGAGGAGGTCTAAGATAAGGTTTATGGATGTGGTGAGGGAGGACATGCAGGTGGTTGGTGTGACAGAGCAAGATGCAGAGGACAGGAAGAAATGGAAACAGGTGATCTGCTGTGGCGACCCCTAATGGGAACAGCCGAAAGAAGATGATGACAGAAACAGAGTCTGTCGCATTTACGTTGTGTTGTGTATGCACAATGTGTTTTGGAATCAGACAGGCATGAGCAGAATCACTAATTATCCTACGCTGATTAGCTAAGTACTCGGAATGCCTTTAGCGTATCTTCTGTGCACTGAAGTCTTCCTTTGGTTTGCTGCACAGTCCACAAATAGCTTCCACAAACTTTATAGAATTCAGCCCCTTGTGTTAATTTCCTGTAATACAAGCATTTTTGTACCTTTTTGGTTTGCCGTAAACCTCTTCTATATTCTGTCATTACGGCATAAGGCTGAGATTGACAACTGCCTATGAAAATACGTCACAATTCAAAGTTTGTAACAGAGAAATCAGTAAATACATCTTAATATTGCACTGTCTCATCATGGAGACCCCCTCCCTGAAATACATTTAAGTGCATAGAATATGGTTGTTGTGGGAGATACTCTTGAAAGGATCTGGAAAATGCAGGGAATCATCTAATTACTTTCTGGTGCAGAATTTAAATTTCTGAACTTCAAAGAATTTTCTACTGACTGAAAAATGGTATGTCACTTAAAATCTAGTTCATAAGACTCTAAAAGTTCTACCTCAAAGCTGTCTCTGGGCATAAAATGATCAATCTAATTGAACTTATTCCAAACTAACTGTCCCGGGAAGCACCGCCTTCTATATTTTTTCAACTATCTCAGTTGTCAGCACACAGGAAGAAAAAGTTTATTGCCTAGCTCAGCTAGTCCCATAAAAGAAAATTAGCTAGATTACTAACAATTAAATATACTCTCATACCAACAACTTGTGTATTTATAACCTAGTCCTCCTAATGCTTTATGGAGATACCTACTGGGGGTTGGCTCAATGGTTAAGATGTTTACCTCACAGACAACAGATACAGTGTTTAATTCTCACTGAGAGAAACTGGCTAGGCTTAAAATGGTCCACAATGGAAGCTAGCCTAGTACTTACCTATGAACCTACTGCATGCCTGAATCATGTTATTCCTGTTTCCCGTGAAGCACTCTAGAACCTATGAAAGACACAAAGTCGGCCACATTAAAATGTGTTATATATGCCAGTGGCATCACAAATTAACCTGATCTTCTTACCTCCTTGCTTGAATCACATAGCCCACATATAGTAGGTGATAAAGAAAGTATAAAAACCTCCATTACTTTTTTTCTAGGATATCAATGCATTCATAGTGCTGGAGCTGGAAAAAGAGTTGTGGTAGTACAACCTTTCTCTTAAAATACTTCTTGGGGCTTAACATAGTTTTTTTAGTCCACCTTTAATGATGATTCATCCCCCAAATGGATTACATCAATGATCTTTAGCAAATTTCATTTTTACAGTAGACCTAGCATATCCTCTCATTACTGTACTAAGTCTCAGTTGTCTATTTAACCTCTAGTTAGTCAGCTCAGAACATGCTGCAGCACAAACCCAAAGATGTATTTCTTATAGGACACTTCAGTACCAGTGTACTAGGGCCCTAGTAAAACTGATATCACTTATTCAGTTCCAAATGGCCATATCTTTGGGCTCACACTTTGGAAATCTCACTCTGTGCAGCTTTAGGCAATCTGTCACTGTTTGAGCTCATAAATACTATCATTCACCAGTAAAGCACATCTCTTAAAATCCTTTTCCTATTCTTTGACACCATTTATCTTTGTCTTAAACTTAACCATGTGAGCCAAAAAGGTCCCACCACTTTTCTTTACCTTCACCTCAAGTCACAAGAAAAGTCTTACCAGTTGTAACACTGTCTCTTTTCATAGCCTGGACTCCAGTATATAATACTAATAATGTAAAATTACAGATTCTTCCATACTTTCTGAAGTCTTGATTGGTATTCAGAATAGCATATATCCTACTCACATCAGGTGGAAGAAACCTATGAATGACTTAAGACCTAAATTCATTCCTGAACCTAAGAGATGATTCATGGTATGAATGGAAAAAGCTTTATCACACAATCCCTGACTGAAAGATTCATATTCCTTATAACACAGCCAAAATGTCTTAAAATGGTACAACATCATGTTCTCTCAAAGAAAACAAATCTCGCTATTTGGCAATCCCAAATTTACTTATTTACTGGTAGAACCAAAAAGCAAACCAATATAATAACCAATGTTATACTGCCAATGGTTCTGCCCCTCCTGATAATTCCTCCATAAATTCTCAAAACTTTCTATAATTCTACACAAACGCTGTCATCCAAAATACTTGATAGAAAAAACACTGTATAGTCTAGCTAACTGGCTTACCACAGCAAAACCAGTTCCATGATCTTTTTATATCTCGCACTAAAATTAATGCTCCACTCTTGTCCATCAGTATTCCACCCCCTCAGGCATTCCATTTTCAATATGTTAGACTCCATCTAGACTAGTGCTTGACTTTTAACTGTCATATTGAAATAATAAGAAATTTTACTTTATTTATACTTTATTGACATTTGTTTATCGGGAAAGTCCACTGGGCTGAACAGAGCCCATTTTCAGTGAATGCTTGGGGAGAAAAGCTCCAATACTCAATAACAGCAAAATAGTTATAATATTTACAAGAGTCAATACAAAACTTGTCAAAAATAAGCAAATCCAAACAAAAATAAAAGAGTGATTGCAGAGTATCAAAAAAAGCAGGCTAAATTGAGCCAGGTCCTCCAGTTTGAACGTAGTGCAGCTATAGATTCTATATCAAATGTTGAGTGTGAAGGAAATACAAGAATGCAGAGAAAATTGAAGTAGACAGTAGCTTCATAAGGTTATAGTTAGTAAGTGGTATGATTAAAGTGAATTAAAGTATAATTGAGATAATAGAGGTTGATATTACGTCAAAGTTAATTCTAGTGGAGGAAATGTAGTTAAGGTGGCTAGATAGTTAAGAAACGCAGTACTAGGTTTAGGTCTGGGGAAGGAGAGTTAAGTGATAGTATCAATCTGGGTAGAGCAGTTTCAGATCCATTTATAGAGAAGGTGCTTGTGAAGGGCAGTTTTGAAATTAACGGGATGCTGTTCAGAGCAGACAAAGGAGGGGAGGTTGTTCCATAATCTGGCAATGATCCACAAATAGCTTCCACAAACCTCACAATGGATGATGGAAGGAGAATGTACAGGTAATAGAACAGGTATTACCAGGCAAATCCACGAGAGCCACTAGAGCACAACACCACCTGATTCCATGCTAGCATGCAAAAAACAATGTGTAACAAGCTCGGGTAAGTTCTGGGTCTCTAAGTTTGCTCTGGTTACAAGATTCAAGCCTAGCTGGACTGAAAAGAGTAAGGTAAAATAAAGTGTTGGGCTATGAGGGAAGTACAACTTGTAGGATGGGTAGATTAGAGTTCAGATATAGCAGTGCATATGGAGAAATAAACTGAAAGGGGAATGAGTAGACAGACATGGTGATGCACAGCTCAATAATTACAGGGAACTGACACACGTGGATAGATAAACCTCTAGAGGGAATAGCATTCAGAAATTAATACCACATACATAACATGTCTGTAATGTAACTTGGCAGCCAGGTCTCTTTTCAGCAGAAACACAGCAAGATTTAGGGCACAATTCAGGACACAAACCAAGCATGCTGGTAATGTAATAAAAATCCAGGGAGAATGGCAGGGGTTTAGTAACTAAAAAGAAGGGAAAAATCAGGGAGGTCAAAATACAGTCAGGTATAGCTACAGCCAGCCCTAATGGTTTAAGAAAGCAGTCAGGTATAGCTACAGCCAATCGTAATGGCTTAAGAATGCATCCGGGTATAGCTACAGCCAATCCTAATGGTTTAAGAAAACATTCAGGTATAGCTACAGCCAATCCTAATGGTTTAATAAAGCAGTCACGTATAGCTACAGCCAATCCTAATGGTTTAAGAAAGCAGTCAGGTATAGCTACAGCCAATCCTAATGGTTTAAGAAAGCAGTCAGATATAGCTACAGCCAATCCTAATGGTTTAAGAAAACAGTCAGGTATAGCTACAGCCAATCCTAATGGTTTAAGAAAGCAGTCAGGTATAGCTACAGCCAATCCTAATGGTTTAAGAAAGCAGTCAGATATAGCTACAGCCAATCCTAATGGTTTAAGAAAGCAGTCAGGTATAGCTACAGCCAATCCTAATGGTTTAAGAAAGCAGTCAGGTATAGCTACAGCCAATCCTAATGGTTTAAGAAAGCAGGGATAAGGGTACACAGTAAAAGGTCAGAGATTAGATAAAAGCGAGGAGAAGGAAAAGGGAAAAAAGTAGAAGTAGTCACCAAAGCCATAGATGAGGGTAAGGTGGTTCACACAGCCTATCTAGATCTCGCCAAAGTGTTCAACATCATCCCCCACTCTGGAATTATAGATAAACTCACTAAACTAGGTATAAATCCCTATGTCACAAGATGGGTTGCCAACTGGTTTACTGAAAGAACCCACACTGTGAAAGTAGCAGATTCCAAATCAGACTTCAGACCAGTGACAAGTGGAGTACCACAGGGTTCAGTCCTGGGTCCTCACCTGTTTGGCATCTACTTCTCTGAAGTACAGGCTAACACAGAAGGTGTTTGGCTAACTAAATTTGCAGATGACTGCAAACTAGGAGCCATAATTGAAACTCCTAACGATGTGGACATCCTACAAAAGGGCCTCACTGAGACAGATGCCTAGTGTCAAAGACATGGTCTCAAGCTCAATGCCAAAAAGTGCATTGTCATCCCCTTTGGTAAAAATTCTGTACCCATGAACTACCACATAAGTGGTAGTCTACTTAACACTGAAAGTGTGATAAGAGACCTTGGGACACAGGTGGACAGTAGTCTCTCCTTTGATAATCACATCACCAAAGTGGTCAGGAAATCCTTCTATGTGGCACACCTCATCACAAAAGGTTTCTCATCCAGAAAAAAAGAGGTCATTGTTCCCCTCTACTCATCACTCATTAGACCCATTATAGAGTACAATGCCCCTTATGGTATGTACCTCACAAGACATCTACAACAACTGGAAAGGCCACAAAAATACCTCACAAAGAGGATTACTGGCCTCAAACAGATGCCTTACGCAGACCGTCTCAAAAAATTCCAGCTTTACTCCGTCGCATATCGCCTACTCAGAGGCTATCTCTGCCTAACATACAAAGCTATGTCAAACCCAGAGCTGTTGGACATGCTCCACTTAAAGAAATTCCAATCCCTCCGAGCTACATGCTCTAGGGACCTAAACCTTGTCACCACAATAAACAGAACATGCTGGAGGGATAGATTCCTATCCCAGAGACTTCCCATACTCTGGAACAGACTACCTATCTATGTCAAACAGAGCTCCTCATCAGCACTCTTCAAGAAAAATCTTGATGATTGGATGGGTAATAGGAAATTCACCCCAGGGATCACTTCTGTGGTTCTGCTTGACAGGGGCACAGGAAAATCATTTTCTTGGGTGGCGAAAGCCAGGGTACATTTTTGGCTAGGCTTGTATAGGCCCTAGGGCCAATAGCCTAGTACCTACCTATGAACCTATGAACCTATGAATAAAAAAAAAAAAAGACAGAATAAAAAAAACAGACAGGGTAAGAGTGAAAATGTCGTGTTGTATGATGCAGAGAGAAACAGCATTAATGTAGAGGGAAGCGTTAATGCTGGTTAGTGAAAAAGGAGCGAGAGATATTAAAAGGACAGAGCAGTCAGGAATGGAGGGAAAAGATGTTAGTACAGCAATTACAATATCTAGAAGAGCAGCAAAAGGCAAGGTATACTTCAACAGCACTAGCCGTATTGGAAACTCTAAAAAGGCAGTATAGAGCTCAGTATAAAGATATACAATTGTATACTCAATAAAGGCAATATGCAAATCAGTAAACACAACATTTGCTTCCAACAAATACTTTACAGAGACATCTCTATCAGTTCATAGGACTAATGCAGATTAAACGCGTAGTAGCTGCCCCTTTACAGAACTATAAAATAGCAGGGTAGCAAGAACAGACACAAAAAGTGGTGGACGTATTTCACCAGGTATCTAATCCAAGTAAAACTGCTGCTAAAATTTAGGGTTAAATTTGTTTTGGAACAGCTTTAAATCACTAACACAACGCATCAAGCTTCCGTTAATCAGCAATACAAGGCACTAAGCTCATAAGTTAGTAATCAATGAATATGCTGACAAACAGTAGCAAACTGAGAGAGAATACATTCTTTCTGAGGTACAGACATCGCAACACACATGTTAAACAGTTGGACAACTTATCTAAAAATAACATTAGACTGATTACCTTGTTATAACAAAAAGATGATAATAGGTAGTTCAGTTAGTCCTAAGAACCAAAGAGCATGCATCACCGGTGGTCATTAGATCTGATGAATGGAAAACAGTAAAGAAAATGGTGCGGAATGCCAAGGTACTTTTTAAACCTTGCAATGGATGATGGGAGGAGGATGTACAGGTAACAGAAGAGGTATTACTAGGCAAACCCGTGACAGCATAACAACACCTGATTCCAAACTAGCACGCAAAAAAACAATGTGTAACAGGCTTGGGTAAGTTCTGAGTCTCTAGGTTTGCTCTGGTTTCAAGATTCAGTCAGTACATACCAAGCCTAGCTGGATGGAATAAAGTAAGGTAAAATAAAGTGAGGGTCTATGAAGGAAATACAGCTGGTGGGATGGGTAGATTAGAGTTCAGATACAGTAGTGCATATGGAGGAATACACTGAAAGGGGAATGAGTAGTGGATATGGAGGAATAAACTGAAAGGTGGATGAGTACACAACTTAAATGTTAATTAACTCCTTTTTGAGGCCTGGAAAATCTCCCACTTCATCTTCCCTCAATACAGAACACCCTTAGACAAAGCCATGTTGTTGACATAGCTTGAGCTCATACTGCCTGAAAATGCAGGTTCCTCCCAAGAACCCTCTCTTTATTGCAGCGGACTTGCTAAGAATATCTATGGATTTGTTCATTGGTCGTATGATATGACCATCACAGTGCAGTCATGTAAAATTCCAGTTGGATGCTGCTATTCAGATTTACTTGTCTGTCCTTCATATTTAAATTGTCACAACTACAATCCTTCCTATACCTGCCTAGTATATTCATGATCTATAACCCTCAGTATGACCTATCCTCATATGGCTTATGCTAGTCTAGTCTTTTGTCCAAAAAATAAGCAATGGTATAACAATCACTCCCTCTAAATATTATGCCCAAATGCAAGAACTCTACTTACCCCTCCTAAAAATCTTCCAGATAAAAGCTGGTCAGAACTCAATAGTTTCATTGTGGGTCCATATATAACCTGATTGACCTCTTACCCAGTACTCTTCCCATCTGTTTTCTTTTCTTTCTTTTTATTATTTCCATGTCTAATAAGCTCATAACTACAAATTTACTTTTATATCTGTCATTGGAAAAATAAACTTTAAAAATGATCAATACACGGTAGGTTCAGGTTAAGGGACTTTAATCTTGCAGCAAGGAGACAAAAATGTGCTAATACAGAGTTTGTCTAACTAGAATCAGGAAGTGCAGATATTTTTATACATTTTCTAATAAGACATTGCCTACCAAGCTGACATAACAGATCACAAGTTTTAACATCATCATTACATAGCAGCTGTTTGTTCATGATTTTCTACTTGCACTATCAATTTTATGAAAAACTTCCTAAGAAAAACAACGTGGCCTTGGTGACCACCGGTTAGATACAACTTGCCAAGGTACTATAGCTAATTTGAGCACAAAGCAAGTACAGATTCTTCAAGCAGTCTTTTGTTTTATGTATCTCTTCTTTTCTGCAGCTGTGCATGTTCTCATAACATGAACATAGCTGATTGTTCATATTCAATCATATTATAGAAAACAGTATTGTTCTATTCATACATTTCCTGACCTAGCAGATAATCACCTGCTTCTCATGTACATTTCCAAAAGGCATAAACATGAATTTTGCTGTGCTAGCAAATACTAGGTCAGGGTGCATCTTGCAGTTTCAGAAAGCATACTGTGGTTTGAAAAATCATCTTATAATTTCATACAGAATTAAGCTGTACATAAAATAGAATGAAATGTGTTAACTCTTTTAGCTTCTAATAAGCATTAGACATATATAAAAATGAATATTTTTCTGACATTTCCCCCCTGTTAATACTTTTTCTTCTATTTTCAAAAGCATAAACAGTTTGCTTCTTCTCCTAACCTCTTCCATTTCTGATTTGCAGTTAAGAGAGTCATTTAGTTTAGACTTATGAAAGCATTTCAGTTTTCAACAACTCTTCAATTTCAGTACTTTGATACAAAGTCTCAGAAACTGATATGTCTATAAAATATTTTATTAACTTTTTCATGCAGGGAATGCCACAACAAATGCATGCTCCTAATAGGAGTAATCCCACACAAATGGCAATCAGGATGTTCATTAGGATGGAACCCCACCCCCCAAACAAATTCTGGAAAAAGTCCATCAGAGGGTTTGGGCCTGGTTTTGTCATGGTCGACATTTACTGGATCACCTCAAGATGGTCGTTTATCTCATGCTGGTTGTCAGGAATATACAAACAGCATTCTTCTTTGATTAAAGCGCACATACCACCTCTCGCCACTAGGGTGAAGTCAAGAGCCATGCGGTTTTGAAGCACCACAGTTCTTATAGCATTTAGTTCATCAGTCACTAATTCGAGAGCAGAAAAAGTTGCATTGCTCATAACTTTGAGAAGTTTGGACAGTTTTCTCAGCTCCCAAATCGGTTTCATTGCGCCATATGCAGGGGCTATGCCTGCCCATGATATAATAGTCTCACTCAAGTCCATATGTGTCAGTTTATCTTTGTTTTTCATGGAGTTATGGTTTCTCCACCCTGCTTCGATTCATCCCACTGGATTCTCGGGTCTCTTGATTGGACTTCTTGGTTTACTGCTCACCTCTCTGACATTTCAAATTTTCCCCAGAGGCAAAGCTGCTGTGTGTCATATGGCTGGAACCAGGTAACCCAAAAAACAACTGCCGGACCAATTCTCAGGTAGCCATTTGTATGCCTTTTTCCCCACAAATAAAATAACAATGTTCTACTTTAGTATTGATATATGCTCTCCCTGCATGAAACATTTTCTTGTCTATAATTGAAAGTTGCTTCAAAAGAACAGAATTATGCTGTATTTCACTAACAGTTCTCTTCATTTTCTCAAAGTATGAGTCATAGTTTGTATCACAGATAGTTTCTGCCTTATTAGCCTTAATATAACATTTATAAGAAACAGTCACATTGCAATTGCTCCAACCCACCTGAATAGTGTCATTTTTATAAAAATATACAATACCTTTTTGTGTAACAGGTAGGTACAATGCTATTTTGTCTTGTGATTTCACAGGTATAGTATCAAAAATCAAGTTTTCCCAGGTCTCATTGACCCCTAGGGGGACAGCAGTCATTAATAATCCCCCGTATGCTGTTGGTATAGCTGTGCAAATCCAGCAGTTCGAAACATTAAAAGTCTCAGCATACACATATTTAATTGCTTGGTAAGTGTTAAAGTTTGGATGCCAGTCTATGAGTAATGCATCACGTTTGTTCAGTTCAACTTGTGTGGCTGGAAAAAGGAAAGGCCACAGCAAAAAGATCATTGTTATCAGTATAGCTAACAGGATGATCATGCAAGTTTTCTGAGGTTGTTCTGTGTCTCTGTTTACTCTATACCTGGTCATTTTGTTCTTGTTGTACAACAGTAACAAGGTTTTTGTCCAGTTCAAAGTTCTTAACCAATTTACAGTGTGTCAGATGAATCCAGGACGCTCACTCTGTGATCTTGACTGCAGTGGGCGTTGACAGTAGCACTTGGTATGGTCCTTCCCACTTTGGAGAACTCCAATTCTTTTTCTTCACGACCTTCACCCAGACCCACGTGCCTGGGACTACTGTTGCTTCCAATGGTCTGGCTTGTTCTTTATCTGAAACAGAATTTAACTGCAGAAGTTTGTTATTCAAAAATCGCCTCATATACTCTGCAAGTGAACTGTCAGCCTCCTGGTCTGCAGGCATGAGAGGTTTCCACTGAGGTGTAGAATACACCCTCCCAAACAGAATTTCAAAAGGAGTTAACCCTTTTACATTTGGAACAGTTCTCATACTCAACAATGCCAGAGGCAGACAGTGCACCCAGTTCTTTTGTGTCTCATTAATCAATTTCCTAAGCTTATTTTTCAGAACTCCATTATGCCTCTCTACTAATCCTGCAGATTGGGGGTGGTATGCACAATGGTTTTTCAGAGAAATCCCGAAATAACGGCTCAATTGTTGTATGGTTTGATTTACAAAGTGTGTGCCATTGTCACTATAAATCTTTTCCGGTATGCCAAATCTAGGAATAATTTCTTTAATGAGGACTTTTGCAACAGTAGCTGCATCTAGATTTTTAGTCGGAAAAGCTTCCACCCATTTAGAAAACATATCTATAATGACAAGACAGTACTTTTTATTTTCACATTTGTTTAGCTCTATAAAGTCCATACAGATAGTATGGAATGGATATGGTGGTTTAGGGAAACTCCCTTGCTTAGGCTTCAGTGCCCCCTGTGCATGATGCTTGTTACAAACATGGCATGCTGCACAAAAATTTTTTTGTGTAGTTTGTAAATCCATACATTGTAAACACTCGATTCACTAACTGTACCATCCCCCCTGTTGAGACATGGCAATGCCCATGGCTCAACAAAGCTGCATATCTAAACAAGTTAGATGGTAAAATTGGTTTCCTTTCTTTGGAGATGTACAGCCCTTTCTCAAGAATTGCTCCTCGTTTTATCCATTTTTGTTTTTCTACATTTGTAGTAAGTGTCTGCATTGTTTTTAACATTTCTAAATCTAAAATCTCAGATGGTTGTAATTCATCACTCAAAAGAAATACTTCTGAAGCTGAAGCTGCTTGCTTTGCATCTGTATCAGCTCTCGCATTACCTTTTGAAATCCTATCCTGTTGTTTGGTATGAGCTACACGTTTACAAATAGCTACTTTCTGAGGTAACTAAATAGATTCTAACAAATCTAAAATAAATTGCATATGATTAATTGGTTTACCAGTAGATGTTATCATTCCCCTATTTTTCCACTGCTGCGCAAAAACATGTACAGTAGAAAAAGCGTACTGTCTGTCAGTAAAAATGTTCACACGTTTATCCTTTGCCAAGGTACATGCCCTTGTTAAAGCAATCAATTCCGCTGCTTGTGCAGATAAGTTGTGTGGTAAAGTCTTTGCTTCTAAAATCTCAGTATCAGAAACTACTGCATACCCCACTAGATTCTGTCCTGTAGGACCCCTCCTACATGAGCCGTCCACATAGTATGTCACCTCGGCATCATCCAAGGGAACATCCGTGAGATCTTTTCTAGGCAGTGTCTTTTGCTCAATCTCCTGCAGGCAGCAGTGTGGTTTGCCATCTGCAGGGGTTGGGAGCAAGGTTGATGGATTCAAAGTTGTGCATCATTCAATTGTCATAGGAGGTTGGCTCAACAGTATAGTCATACAGGAAAGATGTCTAGCAGGAGAAAGATATGCTACTTTTTCTTGCAGTAAAATAATCGCGACTGCATGAGGCACTCTCAATGTGAGAGGGTGGAATAACACTACTGAGGCTGAAGCCTGCACTGCCATTGCAGCTGCGACTACTGCTTGTACACAGTGGGGCAAGGATCGTGCCACTGGGTCTAGCTGTGATGAATAGTAAGCTATGGGGCATTGTTTGTCCCCATGTTGCTGTGTTAACACTGATGTCATATAACCCTGCTTACAATCTACAGTTTGGAAAAATCATTTATGATAGTTCGGTAATCCTAAAACTAGTGAGGATGCTATCAGTTGTTTCAATTTGCATAAAGCTGATTCTGCTTCTGGTGTCCATTGTAATAAATCTTGTGCTGCCATAGGCTTCTTGAATATCAAGTTGGTCAGTGGAGCAGATTCCAAGGCATAGTTTGGAATCCAACTCCGACAAAAATTAGTCGTACCTAGTAAGGACATCATTTCCTTCTTGGTAGTTGGTTTGGGTGCTTGTAATATTGCTGTTTTTCTGTCTTCATCTAGTATTCTGCCTTCTTTGGATATTACATATCCCAGGTATTTAACCTGCTTTTTCCAAAGTTGCAGTTTGTTCTTGTTTACCTTGTGTCCTTGAGTAGCTAGAAATTGTAGTAATGCTATGGTATCTTCTCTGCATTCTTGCTGGGTGGGGGCTGCCAGCAGAATGTCGTCTACATAAAGTAAAATCTGGCTGCCTTTCGGTGGGATAAATCCCGCCAGGTTTCTTGCCATTTCCTGTGCAAATATTGTTGGACTCTCACAATATCGCTGTGGTAGTCACGTGTATGTATACCTTTTTCCCTGAAATGTAAATGCAAACCAATGTTGGCTGTCAGGGTGTATCGGTATTGAGAAAAATGCATTGCTAATATCTACCACAGAAAAATACTTCTGTTGAGGTTTCAAATCATTCAATAAAGTGTGTGGATCTGGCACCGTAGGTGCTCTAGGTATAACTGCGTCATTTACAGCTTGTAAATCTTGGACCATACGCCATTCTCCATTTGCTTTCCTAACAGGAAATAAGGGTGTATTACATGGTGAATCGGGAGATTCTATCAATACTCCTTCCTTAAGTAAGGCTGCTATTATAGGTTTGATTCCTACTTCTGCATCCTTTCTTAAGGGATACTGTCTCTTTTGAGGTCTAAATGCTGACTTTGGTGTGAAAGTGACTGGTCCTGCTGTACGAATAAGTCCTACATCTGTTTCCCTGTTGACCAGAGAGTCTCTGGTATATTTCGTAAAGCTTTTTCCTCTTCCTCTAGTAAGAGTGCTATTCAGCTGTCCTCACTTGCCTGCAAGTGCACAGCTGGGTGTGTCTGTGTTATCCAATTCAACTTCTGCTTTTGTACTCCCTGTTCTGAAAGTTCTAATTCTGTCTGTTTTTCCCACCTTGTGACTTTTTCTCCTAGGTCTGTCCACTTCACATTCTTATCTTTAGTTAAACTAACATGTGGTAATCAATTAGATTTGTAAAGGGCTAGGAATTAATGGGGCAATGAACAGCTAACTACACTGTTTCCTTCTGTGTCCCAGTACAGATTACGTAATACTAATCTGTTAGCATGGTTTCTAAACAGTTCTTGCTCATATTCTTTATCAGGTCCTGGTTTGCTACAGTAATATAGAGTGCAATGCAACAAATGCTGTTTATCAGTGTCAAGGGAGGGGGATTTACTGATGGCTACATTCATCAGTTCTTCGGTTACTGCCCCAGGACCAGTCGTAACCAAGTCCTGGCTGTACCAATAAAATGTTTCACCCTCCGGTCGCACCACAAATGTATCCATTTTTCGCTGTGCTTCCATACCCTGCATAGTTGGAACTACTGCTATGCCAAATATCTGCATAAGGTCTCTGCCCAAAAGATTTACTGGGCATTTTGCAGAAACAACAATTTTGCTTTTCTGGGTCATCCCAGAAACCGGGTCAGTTATTGCTATATTGTGGGAGAGTGGCTCCCGATACAGCTGTCCATTAGCTGCTTTCACTAATATGTTATCAAGTGATTCTGAATTTTCTGGTAGTTTGGAAGGATGTATCAGGGTCCGTGAAGCCCCTGAATCACACAGGAGTTTAACTTCCCTCCCCTCTACCAGAAGTGTAACTTCCGGTTTTGTGTCTGCTAAGTAGAGCTCTAGGCTTAATAATGCTAAATCCAAGATTTCATTTTCTTCATTATCTGTGATTTCATGCACATCCTCTATTGCTTCTATCACATTCTCTACTCCTTCTATCACATTTGCATTTGTCTTTTCTTGATTATTCCCTTCTAGTGATTCTTGACTATCATATAGTCAGTCCTCACCCTCCTTGTCTTCCGTGGTTACCTTTTTATTTTGCCTGCAATCCCTTGCCAAATGTCCCTTTTTTCCACATTTAAAACATTCACCCCTTTTCTTTCTCTCTTCCAATTCTTCTGATCGCTTATCAGATTGTTTGTTTTCCTGGGCATTTTTCTTACCCTTCTTCCCAGTCTGTACTACAAAGACTTCTGATCCATCTTCTACTGCAAATACTTGAGTTTTCTTTTTCTTTTTGCTATTAAAATGCCTTTCAGCATGTCTTGCATATTCAAGTAATGACTGTAATCTACTCGTACGATGATCTACCATGTGCTTTGTAATAAAGCTGCTAATGGGTGCCTTTCAAAAATGCATTCTTTAATTGCTGCTCATATGGGGAATCATGTGTTTGGTCTTCCGGTACCTGCATTCTGCAATGGTTATTTAAACACTCTAATAATTTTTTATAATATCTATCAACAGTTTCACCTTCTTGTTGGATGCATTGATTAATGCAAGTCCAGTCAGCCCTAGGCTTCCATTTCTCAGGGATTTGGTCTGTCAGACCTTTCACTCTGTTATCCATTTCTGCGTTACTATGTGGGAGTGGCCTATGTTCTGCGTCACGGAGATTCCAGTTGCCACTGATCATGTGCCAATCTGGACCTACGATTCGTCTGACTACTTTCTCTACTTCCTCTCCATTTAAATGGTAGCTTAACCTCATGCCCTGTAAGTCTTCTAAGAATTTTCTAAAATTAACTTTCGGATGGGAAATTCCCTCTGTGGCTTTCTGGATGTCTTCCGGTGTCCACAGTCTATATACTAGAAGAGTTGGGTCCTGTCCTGCCTGTCCTGCCTGTGGATTTGGTACTTCTATGAGTGGACTTATTTCTTCTTCACTCATAGCTCGTGAATTTTTATTTATTTCATACAATTCAATATCCCCTCTTAAGTTGCGTGTTCGAGACCTAGTCTCGACAGGATCTCTGACAAACGGTTTTGATTTCGCAGGGACAGCCAGATATAGCGGAGGTGGATCAGCTTGTCCACTCGCTTCATGTTCTGGTAGGGAAAGCAGAGGGGGCAGAGGGGCCAATGCTATTACTAAGTTATTGTCTTCTTTATCTAAAAACATTGCTTTTGAATTTTTATTCTTTTGTTCCCTGCGGTTTGCTTCCTCAAGCCACCTGTGTGCCTGAGGAACTCCCAACTGAAGTTGCTTTTTTACCTGACCTTTTGTGTCTGTTTTAAGTTGTTTGACAAGTTTGATAAGTGAAGGTTTATCTAATTTGCCATCAAATTTGTATTTATTAACCTATTTTGTATAATACCTAATGTTATCGGCACGCTGTAACTGCATATATTTCGCATCTTCGGTTAAAGGCGGATCTCGGGAGCTTTTTGTGCACTTATTTCCCATGTTGTCTTAACTTAGTTAGAAATTGTTATGTAACCATTTTTATCACGTGGTACCACGATTTTCACTTTTTCACAGTTTATCTAGAATAACTGCCTACCTATCCTGTTTCCCTGATCTATGACAAGACAGCAATCTTTTTTGTCCCTGATTTATATAAAATCTCCCTGACAAAAACAAATACTGTAACAAGTCCCTGATCTGAAACAAAGAAAAGGTAAATTCCTCCTTACCTGAGCCTCCATGATTGATCGTCTCACTGGAACTGTTGACTTGTCCTCCAATCGCAGATCAGAAACAGTGGCTGGCCTCTTTTGAATGACAATTCAGTCGGCGGTCTTTCAGAGCAGAAGAACCGATGTGGCCTCTTCCCTGTACGGTTTCATGCCACTGGGCCCATCTGACCTGAGCTAGAGCGAGAGTTTTCCGGCTCGAAGGACCAATCTGTCATAGGAAAAATAAACTTTAAAAATGATCAATACACGGTAGGTTCAGGTTAAGGCACTTTAATCTTGCAGCAAGGAGACAAATACATGCTAATACAGAGTTTGTCTAACTAGAATCAGGAAGTGCAGATATTTTTATACATTTCTAATAAGACATTGCCTACCAAGCTGACGTAACAGATCACAAGTTTTAACATCATCATTACATAGCAGCTGTTTGTTCATGATTTTCTGCTTGCACTATCAATTTTATGAAAAACTTCCTAAGAAAAACAACGTGGCCTTGGTGACCACCGGTTAGATACAACTTCCCACTATGTTATGTTACCATTCAAGGTACTATAGCTAATTTGAGCACAAATCAAGTACAGATTCTTCAAGCAGTCTTTTGTTTTATGTATATCTTCTTTTCCGCAGCTGTGCATGTTCTCATAACACGAAGAGAGCTGATTGTTCATATTCAGTCATATTATAGAAAACAGTATTGTTCTGTTCATACATTTCCTGACCTAGCAGATAATCACCTGCTTCTCAAGTACATTTCCAAAAGGCATAAACATGAATTATGCTGTGCTAGCAAATAGTAGGTCGGGGTGCATCTTGCAGTTTCAGAAAGCATACTGTGGTTTGAAAAATCATCTTATAATTTCATACAGAATTAAGCTGTACATAAAATAGAATGAAATGTGTTAAGTCTTTTAGCTTCTAATAAGCATTAGACATATATAAAAATGAATATTTTTCTGACAATATCTATGCTCCAGAAGAATTGTCTTTATACAATGACTTGAACCATGTGTATATATTAAGTTGGTTTTCTTTTCTAAATATATATATATATATATATATATATATATATATATGTATATATGTATATATATATATATATATATATATATATAGACAGAGATAGAGAGAGAAAGTGTGTAGATACTTAGCATTTTCTCTATTGAATTCTTTAATGCCTTCTGTGTTAAGTTGTTAAAATGTTTCTTTTTAATATGTTTTATTTTTGTTTTGGACCCTTCCAGTTTTGCCCGAAAAAGATCATCAGTAGATCAAAGAATTATCCCAGTAAACAAATGCAAATAAATAAATACGCACATCAATAGTCTACCAGCTGTTGATAATCATAACTGCAGAACCATGTGAAAAAAGATGGTAACACACTCAAGTAATGTAACTATTGCAGGAAACTGCTTACTAGTACCAGAGTAAAATATAGTTGTGTAAGTTGCACTTACCATGACAGTTGGTTGTCTTTCGGCTTTTCCAGGTTAGGGCCCACCACAGCGGAACTCGGGTCCGCTAATGATTGGCAGTAGATTTTTTTTAACGAATGCCGAGGTGCCAGCTCAAAGTCCAACCTTCAATGAAGGCACGCCCATTTATGCATGTCTTTCGAACGTCCATCCAACCGCGGGGAGGACATGCAGACTCCACACAGAAGGCACTCCCCACACTCCAGCCAAGAATCGAATGGGAGAACCTCTTGCTGTGAAGCAACAATGCTACCGCTGCACCACCGCGGATGGTCGCACTTACCATGACAGTAGATATTCAAATTCCTCAGCACTATAGTAGGCTTTGGACATTTTCTTTGTCTTGTCCAGGATACAGAAATTGGTCAGCTTCACAAAGCTTTAACTCCTTTCCACACCTTCACTCTGAGTGCTGATCGGACAGCCCATTCATGGAGAGAAATCAGCATTCTGAATGAAGATTACTTCAGAACATCTTCAGGGCTTTCTTGCTCGTGAGAATAGAAGTGTTCTAATCCTGAAAAAAAAAAACACACTCACAAACATTCCACACACAACACCAAACACATCACACACAGTAGACAACACACCAGTGTCTCACAAACACAGCCCTTAGGCATAATAATAAACCAATACATCCCATAAGGCATGAAAATAAACCAAACATACTAGTCATTGGTGACTCAATAGTGAGATACACTGATGTCCCCCTCACCAGGCTCGACAAGGAGAAGCTCATGGTCAGTTGTCTGTCAGGTGCCAGAATCCGCCACATCATGCACACACTTAAGTCTCTCCACAACAGGTACAAGTATGACTCTGTCATTGTCCATGTTGGTGTGAATGACTTGAGACATACCTCCCTGGACTATATGAAGACAGACATGATTGAGCTCTCAGAGTATGTGTCACAGGCAGGTATGACCCTAGCTCTAAGGAGCATCCTACCTTCACCAAGAATGATACCACAATACCAACAAAAAATTTCAACAATTGGTTTCATTTCTGATGTCTTTCCATGGGGATCCAGTATCTGTCTTCCTGGGATGACATGATTACTGGCCTCGATGCTTTGCCAGAAATGGCCTCCACCTGTCACCCCTAGGAGTTCAGATCCTAGCCAAGGCTCTTGCCTCACCCTTTGTGCCTTTTAGGCTGTGTCCCAAAGACAAATCTTCCAACATAAAAGATCTGTCAAAAAGTAAATTGAAGGTCATGCTGCTTAATGCTTGGAGCTTTAACCTGAAAATGCACTCACTGGAGGCTATCCTCACACTGGAAGATGCCGATGCCTGTGCGGTCACAGAAACTTGGTTCAGTGCTGCAGACAGCACCCCTGCCTTACCAGGTTATACCTCATTCCACACTTTCGGACCACAAAATGAGGTCAGAAAGGCTAAGGGTGGTGGAGCTTCTATCTTCATTAAGGACATGCACACCTCCAGACTGGTTTGCCAGCATGACGCACGGGAATTACTCCATCTGAAGCTGACAGTTGGCAAGACACCCATCCAAGTTATAGCCAGGTATAGACCCCCCCCTCCATGACTCAGGACACCCACTCCTCCTACCTGGACCTACTTGACTCCATCAAAGTACCCCCCTAACACCCTGATCCTTGGTGACTTCAACTACCCCACCATAGACTGTGTAAACTATTCCTGCACTAATGCACTTATCCAATAATTCCTTAACTCCATCAATTGTAATGCACTAGACCAGCTCATCTCATCCCCCACAAGGGGAGAAAACATTCTGGACTTGGTTCTCACTAACATGGGTGACCGCTGCGCCACTCCCATAGTATGTTCTTCCCTGGTGAGATCAGATCATTGGTCTGTCTCATTCAAAGTTTCTATTCCATCCACCCTCCCTCCCAGCCATAACCAAGCTAAAAAACTTCTTAAAAGCTGACTACAACCTCCTAAGGGAGGGTATCAGTAGCTTCACACCACTGCCCCCCTCAGAGGATGCAGACAACTATGCTGTACAGCATGCCAATACAGTATACAAGCACCTGTACAACTGCATGGACTCAGCCATACCCAACAAAACTAAAACCTGCTCCTCAAGGAAACATAAGCCTGTCTGGTGGACATCTTCTATCAACAGGCTTTACAACAAAAGGAAGTAACTGTTGTCCAAGGGTAAAAAGGAACAAATTCCAAACAGGGGAAAAACTCCTTCCTCAGCCCCGACAAGTAAATTAGATTACTAGTGAAAATCTCCAATTATGAATTGAAACTAGGCCTCCGAAACAAAGGGAAGCCCCAAAGCCTTCTTCAGTTATGTCAGGAACTTCCATGGCAAAGCCTAGGTTTGTTTTGAATTAGCACTTAACGGTACCACTTACACTGATCCTGTTGACTTAGCCAACCTGCTAGCTGACAGGTTCAGTGCAAACTTCACCCCATATCCCCCCAAAGGTCCATTCAACATCCCCAATACTTGTTCCACACCTCACATCTCCATAGATCAAGTGTTGAAGGCCCTATCCAAGGCAAAGTACACAGCTTCCATGGGACCTGATAGTATCCCAGACTGTATTCTGCACCATCTCCAGCAATAACTAGCTTCATCATTGAGCAACCACCATTCAACCACAGCCTAATTACAGACTTCATTCCAGCGGAGTGGAGAACTGCTATTGTCATCTCCTCGCACAAAGGTGGTGCCACTACTGACCCGGGAAACTATCACCCCATTAGCTTGACAAGTCTGATCTGTAAAGCTATGGAGAATATTATTATGGATCTCATAAACAAGGACACAGGTAGTGATTGCCTGTAACTGTCATCTGAAAACATTAGAAAAAGTAAAGCTAACCTTTGTAGTATAAATGAATTCATCAGTGTGAGTGGGACAGTAGTAGAGAAAGAAAAAAAGTGTGTGGGACAAGCATAAAAAAGCAATGAAAAATGCCTGTTAAGTGTGAAAAACCAGCAAGATCATGAGGGAGCCACTAGTAACAATATGGCAAGAGATCAAAAAGAGAAAATGACAAATGGGGGGGACCTAAAAGAAAGACCAGCACTGGCAGAGTTTTTAGTAGACTCTAGAGCAGAAGCTGCTGTTAAAAAAGGAATAATCAGTAGAGCATATGAAATATTGCATGATAATTATAAGAATCAGTCAGAGAATGTTAGAAAGGATTGGGAAGAAATATTGGATAAGCAATTCACAAAAGAAACATTGGGGGGTATATGTTTGTCTCCCAAATATGCAACAAAATCTAGACAGTCTGGGATTTTTGCTTGGAAATGTTTTATACTCCAAGTAGACTCCAAAGAATTTTTCCTCAAGCAGACAGCAAATGCTGGAAGTGTGATGGGGAAGAATGAGATCATTTGGAAGATATTTTCTGGGAGTGTAATGAGTTGGCAGACTTTTAAGATTCCCTGCAGAGTGCTCTATCAGAGATACTGGATGAGCAAATTAACTAACTAAAGAAATTATTTTTCTGAGCAATAATACAGAACTGGAATTGCCTAGACATAGTAAGGTTTTGCTGAGTCTAATTATGGTCACTGCCAAAAAATCAACTACTAGAAAATTGAAATCAGGGTCTAAAACAACTGTACTAGAAGTACTGAATATAGTAACAGAGATAAAACAACTGGAATTGGGATCTTTACAAAAGAGTACGATCAAATTACATAGGAAAAATGGGAATTGTGGGAACAATGCATACAGGGGAGGAATGAGGTTTAAAATAAGGCAGGATTTGAATGAACTATGTAATGTTTGACTGACAATGATTGGGTACATTATAAATGATGTATAATGTTTGCAACTAAAATTATATCAATATGGTATGTGATGTAAAATGCAACTAAGACTATCTCAGTATGGCTTGTTTATATTTATATAAATGTATGATTGCCTATGTCATAAGTGATAATTTAATAAAGATGCTTCTTGTTTAAAAAAAAAGATGAATATGATACTGCAGGAAAAACTGACGCAACAAGAAAATACATTGGAGGTTGTACAGCAAGGTTTAAATGAGCACTCCAATGCAATACAAGGCTTACTAGATGAAAACGAGGAGTTAAAAGTGCACATGGAGGCACTGTTCACAAATTAATTGCTTAATGGGTAGAGATGGATCCAGCACTGATTCACACAGAAAGGGCACATCATACTTTGTGGAGGATACAAAGGGATAAGCCTATGCATCCAAGATCAATTATTGTGAGGTTCACCAACATACCATATGAAAGAGCAGGTGCTTACCCATTTGTGGGTACCAAAAAAGAAGTTAATCATGGGGGATGCCAGAGTATTTATTGACAAGGACTTCTACGAGACCATTTGACAGGGAAGTGCCTTTGCACAAGTGATTGGACTATGTAAAGACAAGAAAATAAGGTGAAGAATGTTGTATCCTGTGATACAGAGAATTTATTTGCAGGGATATACCAAGATGTTTAACATTTCTGATGAGGGGTTGAGCTGGCTGGCAAAGCCAGTTAATCAAAGGACTGAAACTGAGGGCCCACAGCAGCAAGATGGTTCAACACCCCATGATGGTATCATGGAAGAAGGAGCAGAGGTCATTAGAGTAATGGATTATATCCTGATTTTCTGCAAGCAGCAGAGGTTAAGGGAGTGGCAGAAATGAGAGCCTGAGTACTACAAAAGGATTTGCAGTGACTGTATGAGTTATTCGACTGCAGCACTGATCTGGATTCTGGTTTAATTCTTTTTTCCCCTGCCATTTAGATTATATGGACTAGTCTATTGAAATGTCATTTCATTACTCTGCAAGGATATTTGGCCTGTAACTTCAAAAAACATTACTTGTGATGGATTAGTAGGTGAATGTTTATGTGCTTGTAAAAGAGCCTCAGCACATGCCTTAAATCAAAGATCTGCCATCTGCTTTATAGACTATATTTATGAATCCCCCCAGAGTAAGTGAAACTGCCAGTTGATTAAATAGTACATACACCAGCCTTCACATACAGCAAAACTTCATATAGCAAGATTTTCCATTTAATTGTGAACCTCCTTAACCACATGATGATGCATGATGGTACTCTGGCTCAGTGACTTTGAACAGCATGTATGCTGAAAGTGGGAGAGCCATACGGCTTAGGGATAATGTAGCATTCATTATACAGACATGTATCAGCTAGCATAATAATGACATTACAAGTTGTGAGAGTATGGTACACTGTATGTCTTAACCCTCTTCACAGCTCATAACACATTCCACTGTCTTTTGCCTAGTAGAAATTTATACATGTGAGATTTATGTATGTGTGGGTGGGGAGAGGGGGGATTATGCAAGTGTGTGTGCATGTGTTTGCAGGTTTACATTAGATTACTCTGCACATTGCATCCGATTATAAAGTCTCAGGACAGAAATGTCATTCCACAAAACATTAAAAATATCAGCATCACTAAACAATGAGTACTGCTGTAGCAAATGTGTAAAAATATTAACATTAAGAGAATATTGTTAGCATCCAGAGAAATAGTGCATGCCACAATCCTGCAAATAAACTAAAATTTCCTACTTACTATGCAATAAAACCACACTTGGATGTCTAAGAGTATCAACAGCATGTGTCTGATACTTCCCTTTTTGGACATGCCAGTTTTCTGTGTACTTCCCCTAAAGCCATGCCATAATACTCAAACTACTACACTGATGCAGATAGCTGCCCACAACCTAACAGGTTCTGCATCTGAGTTGGATTTTCTATGGAGTTATAGCCATTAGTAGGTATAGCACCGCTGTATGCTGTACGCACCTAGCTTATCTTCTGGCAACAGTAATGCAAATGTGAATACACAAAGCATCACCGATTATGGTGAAAATCTCTGAGAGCATTCTGCAACATCATAGGTTCATAGGTTCATAGATTAGTACTAAGCTAACTGCCCTTGCGAGCCATTTTAAGCCTAGCCAATTACCCCTTGTGAGATTCAAACCCTGCACCTTGTGTTTGCAAAGCAAACACCTTAACCATTAGACCACCCTCCCAACCCTCCCAACAATCACTGGCTCTGCTACTGCTGCCTTAGTGCTGGTGTAGTCAAAGACCTCCTAGACAAAGTACACATAACAAATACCCTCAGCAGCTCTAAATGCACTCTTTCAAAACAACACCCACGTCAACACATAGAGCCACATCTCATGGAGTCTCTACATATACACTCATAAGGCAAGCCATCACACAGTCCAACACTGTGTTCATTGGAGACTCCATCATGAGACACACTGATGTCCCTCTCACTAGGTTGAGTAAGGAAAAAGTTACAGTCATTTGCTTATCAGGGGCTAGGATCTGCCACATTACACACATACTTAGGTCATTGGACCACAAGTACCAGTATGACTCAGTTATAGTCCATGCAGGAGTAAATGACCTGAGACTTACCTCCCTAGACTATATGAAGACAGTCATCATGGAGCTCTCGGAATATGTGTCTCAGGCTGGTATGAACCTAGCATTGAGCAGCATTTTACCATCTCCAAGGATGATGCCACAGTATGAACAAAAATGATTGACTTTAATAATTGGCTTAGTTTCTGGTGTTATTCTAAGGAGGTGCAATATCTGTCAGAGTGGAAGGAGATGGTTAACAGACCATGCTGTTTGGCCAGTGATGGTCTGCACCTCCTCCTCTAGACTTTTGAACATTAGCTGAAACATTGTCTTCCCTCATAGTGCCTTTTTTAGGCAATGCCAAAATGCAAGTACTTCTGACATAGCAAATCAAAACCAAGAATATCTAAAGGTATTACTGCTCAATGCTAGGAGTCCAAAATTAAAAAAGAACTCCACTCTCTAGAAGCTCTCTTCACCCTAGAGAATGCTGATGTCTGTGCGGTCACTGAGACATGGTCTAAAGCCATGGTGAGCACAGCAACAGTGCAAGGTTATAATGCCTTTCACACATATAGACCAGCGACTATACAGACAGGGACTGAAGGTGATGGTACCTCTATTTACATCAAAAATAAATATACCTCAAGGCTGGTCAAACAGGACAATGCACTTGAGCTGCTCCATGTTCAAATCACCATAGGTAAAATCCAATAACACTTCCTTGCCAGCTAAACCCAAACCATGTATTTAAATACTAACTACCAACCCAATACCATATTTATGGGTGACTTTAATTACCCCAGTATTAACTGGGAATCCTATACAACACCAAACATGCAGGCCCAGAGATTCCTGGATTTTGTAAACACAAACTCCCTGAACCAGGTATTCAATACACCATCCAGGAGTGCAGCCATACTGGATCTGGTCCTCACTAATATGGGGGAGTGCTGCACACCCCCTACTGTAATGCCTTCCCTGGTAAGGTGAGACCACAAAATGATCTCCTTTGAAGTAAAAATAAAACCTGGATCCCCCAGCTAAACCTGGAATATTCAGGAACTACTCTAAGGCTGCCCTCCTGCTAATAACTCATTACATGTGAGTGACGTCTCCAGGTGCATCTGCAGTTAACACCTAATACGCCTCTAGGTGTCAAATATTGCTTGTTCATATTTGCATCAAAAATTCCAACACCATACTGTGTACAAGGTTTTAAAACATTTCATCTTAAAGCTTACACAATAGCAAACTCAACTGCATTAATAGTTGACCTCTGTCTAGTCAGGTAAATAGATATTAACTGTTGTTTTTATGATGTTAATTTTTATAGATACAATCTTTACTTTTTTCTAAATGTCTCAACAACCACGTAACACAGACAGAACTCCATAACTCATATGAAAGCTCTCAGCTAGATGAATAAAATGCTGCTGACAGTATTGTAAGTTGCTTACAAAATATTGGAAATGTAATAGTCACTGTGTTTAAAGAAGAGACTCTAAAGAATAGTACCACTATAAAAATATTTTGTGCTGGAGACTTTGCCATTTATACTTCTTCCATAATCCATATGGTTCCAGAGACACAAACAATTTGTTTGAAATGTGAGGACATCATTTGATTCTGTCAAAAGACTTAGACTCTGTCCATTGGAAGTTACAGTGCAAACTTCCTGAGCTCCATTTGAGTGAATGAGTTAAGTGATAACCTGGCAAAACTTCAAGCCCCCATAAACCCTGAGAACACTGCTATCTATACAAAACTGTTCACCAAAACCATGTGCAAGCATGTTAATAGCTGCATAGAGGTAGCTGTACCCACCAGGAAAAAAGTACAGACCTAACTCAAAAAACATGCCACCCTGGTGGAATCACAAAATCAATAGGTAGTATAACAGAAGGAAGAAAATCATGGCAAAAATTAGGAGGTACAGCACCCAGCAGGATAAAAGCACTCTCATCAAACTAAACAAACATTTCATAAAGTCTACCAAAGCCAGCTTTGAGGTGAATATGGACTCCCAGCACAAGGACAACCATAAGACATTCTTTAGCTATGTCCACAACCTCAAAGGCAATACACAATTGTGTGAAGAGATCATTGTAAATGAAGCCACCTATACTGAGCCAGAAGATATAGTAAACCTAATGGACGATAGATTTAACTCCAACTTTACCCCTCTCTCCCCTTCAACCTTCCCTCAGAAAATACCATCAAATGTAACTCCCCCTGCTATCACTAGGGAACAGGTCCTTAATGCTCTTTCTCTAAGGCCAAGAACACTGTTTCAATGGACCAAGACAATATCCCAGGATGCCTTCTAAATAGAATGAAACATGCCCTATTAGGGTCTCTGATATTGCTATCTAACTATACCTTCAAACATGCTTCATACTTTATGAATGGAGAACAGTAACAGTCATCCCTCTGCACAAAGATGGGCCATCCACAGACCCTGAAAACTACAGACCCATAAGTCTCACTAGTCTTATATGTAAAGCCATGGAAAAAAATTATTGTGGAAATGATCAAAATAGTAATATAGTAAACCTCCAGACACTGGACCCAACCCAGTTTGGTTTCATCAAAGGCAGATCATATCTACTCAACCTGGTGGACATCTTTGAGAAGGTCACCAAAGCAATGGATGATGGCAAAATGGATCACACTGCCTACATTGATCTGGCCAAGGCATTTGACACAACACCTCACTCAAGCATTGTTGACAAACTCATGAGGCCATGTACAAACTCATATCTCACCCAGTGGATAGCTAACTGGCTTAAAGACAGGACATAGGAAGTTAGAATTGGGAAGTTCACTTCTACAAAGAGGCCAGTCACAAGTAGAGTCCCTCAGGGATCAGTCCTTGGACCACTCCTTTTGGGCATTTACTTCTCTGAAGTCAAGGCCAATGTCACTGGTCTCAGACTGACTAAATTTGCAGATGATGGCAAAATAAGAGCTGTCCTTGAATCCCACACTGACACAAATGGTCTCCAGTAGGGGCTGACACAGGCAAACAAGTGGACTAAAACTAAATGCCAATAAATGCATAATAGTTTCCTTTGGGAAGTCAGCCACCCCTGTAACTATTATATTGACAACACACCCCTTAGAGATGACCCAGTAGTCAGGGATTTAGGGACACACATAGATAGTAATCTAGCCTTTGACCATCATGTTCTACAGTAGTGAGGAAATCATTCTATGCTGCCCAAAATATAAACAAAGGTATGGCATCTAAGTTCAAGGAAGTCATTGTTTCACTGCATTTGGCATTCATCGACCTATCATTGAGCACAATGCCCCCTTTGGTATGCAACTAACCAGGCATATCCAACAATTGGAATGTCCACAGAGTTTCCTCACTAAAAGAATACAGGGCTTAAGTAAAATGTCCTATGCAGACCGCCTCAAGGCTCTATCCCTGTATTCTGTCTCCTACAGGCTTTTTGAGGGTGATCTATGCCTGAAATACAGGGCATTGTCAGACCCCACTCTGATGGACCGCCTGCAGATCCACAAAACAAACAGCACCAGAATTACCCATTCTAAAGACTTGAACCTTGCCTGTGATATAAATAGGACCTGCTGGAGAAACAGGTATGTATCCCAGATATTACCCTGTCTTTGGAACAGGCTCCCCATCAATGTGGGGCAAAGTTCCTCCCTAACCCCAATTTAAATACAATTTGGACAATTGGATGGGGAACAGGAAATTCATCCCTGGTTTGGCACCTATGTTTCTAATGGATACAGGCAAGCTGTAAATGGTTCATCTCCCAGGCCCTAGCTTGTAAATGTTTCATCTCCTAAGCAGGGGCTTACACTTATCAAGTGTATCAAAACTTGTCAGAGATTTGGGATGCATGCTAGGATTAAAAAGGTCCTTGTGGTCATTACCTTAGCAAACACCTATGAACGCAACCGTCCTATCCATATAACTGTCTTAGTGAGGGTTTGTCAGTCCTACACATTACCTTTTTTTTGCCCATAAACATATTCAAGGTGTGGGTTTATGAGTCATTGCTAAGACTCAGTTCTCCTACCTTCATCCCCTCCTCCCAATTACATTGTCTTAGCCTTCTCAACTACAACTCACAACAAGTTCCCCCTGTCCTTCGGCTAGTAGAAAATGTGTACAGATGTGATGTGTGTGTGTGTGTGTGTGTGTGTGTGTGTGTGTGTGTGTGTGTGTGTGTGTGTGTGTGTGTGTGTGTGTGTGTGTGTGTGTTTATGTAAGTATGTATGTGCCTGTAAGTTCCCAGTAGATTATCCCTACACACTGCATCAGATAATAAATTCTCAGGACAGAAATGTCATTCCTCAAAATGTTCAAAATATCAACATTGCAAAACACTGAGTTCAGCTCTAGCAGAAGTGTGAAAAACATTTTGACATTCAGTGAATACTGTAATAGAGCATTTATTACTAATAATACAGCAAAACACTATTTTGAAGGGAGCAAGCATGTCTGCACAGCTAGCATGGAGGGCTGTGCTCTCATACTGTCATGACTTTTTTATTCTTAATCTGAGGTTCTACATACCTAGCATGGAGGGCTGTGCCCCCATACTCTCATAACTTTTTTATTCTTAATCTGAGTTTCTGCATACCTAGTTTTGAGGACTGTGCCCCCCATACTCTCATGACTTTTTTTATTCTTAATCCGAGGTTGTAAATAAAATGAAATTAGTGCAGTACCAAAGTCAATACAATGCTATCACTATTCTTACCTCTGAAGCATTTTTTTTATTTCTTTATTTTGTATTTGTTAATGGGGGTAGAGCACTGATCCCACTAGACCTATTTCAGTTTCAGTCCAGGACACGTGAGAGTGAGAATAATAAAGCTGGGTGGGTGTGAAGGCTTGGTGTGCATGTGAGTACCACAGTGGGATTGTCCCACCTGTAATATCCACTCAGAAAACACACACACACACACACACACACACACACACACACACACACACACACACACACACACACACTGTTGTTTAGTATAAGTTGGATTTCTATTTTTCTGTTTTATCTAATATTTAGTGTTATCAAACATTCTTAGGACTGAAATTCCTGTCTTGAGATTTCATTTTCTTATGGAATGTTCAATGATGATCTAGTGTCAATCAAAAATGCATATATATGCATACACAGAGACATGTAACAAAAATCTGTTTTTATATATATATATATATATATATATATATATATATATATATATATATATATATATGGGTCTACTTTGACCCATTGAAATTCTGTTTCAATGAAACTTAATAAGGGGAGCTATTTTTTGCGAAAGTGCACTTTTGCCGAAATGTACTTTCGCAAAAAATAAATTAAACAAAAACATAAAAATAAACAAACAAAATTAAAAAAAAACACAAAATTAACCATATTTCTGTGCCCCCTATACCCCCGCTACATTTATATTCTCAGTCCGATATCGCACTACATTGGGGATAAGGGAATATTCCCTCATCCTCACTGTGCCGCGATCTAAGCAATAGCCTCCGTTGCTATTCACTTAGGTGCTTTTTCGCGAAAGTGCATATCGGCAAAAATGCACTATTGCAAAACAGAGCTCACCTAATTACATTTTGCTGCAACGTAATTTCATTGGGTCGAGGTAGACCCATATATATATATATATATATATATATATATATATATATATATATATGTGTGTGTGTGTGTGTGTGTGTGTGTGTGTGTGTGTGAGTGTGTATACATATACCACATTACCTACAATAACTACCTAGATAAAAAAAATCTTACTTCTAGTCCAAACCCTCTGACACCAAAATTAGACTACTTCTCTCTCTCATAGCAGGTAACATATTCATCCCAACCCTGGCCCAAACAATACTCCTACTATTAATCCCCTACTCTCTCCACCCTCCTGCTCTACCTTTCCATCCAAACCCCCAAACTCTCTCTCTATAGCTCACCTAAACATCTGCAGTATTAATAATAAAATTGCCCAGCTCCATGCTCTGCTTGATATCCACTCATTTGACATACTTTGAGTAACTGAAACTTGGCTAAAACCAACAATCCAGGACAGTGAAATTACTCCCCCAGGCTACAACATTTTAAGACTAGCCCGTAAATCCAAAAGAGGCAGTGGTATAGCAATTCTGTATAAAACGGGCATGCAAATTACTGTTATCCATGAAAAACCTCCCTCTGTTAGCAACGCTGAAATCCTTATCACTAAACTACACCTTAATACCCACAAATCCATTAATATTATTTGCACCTACCTTCCTCCTGGAAATAATATTAACACACTAGAAGAAATTCTTAATAGGCTCTCTATTACATACCCACAAGAAACCATACTACTAGGTGATGTCAATATAGACTGGAAAACCTGCTCTTCAGGAGTCCCACCCTCCCTCTAAATCTCAATGGCTTCTCACAAACCATTAACACCCCAACCCGAACAAACAAATCTAACAATACAGAAAGCATATTGGATTGGATTCTGATTAACAGTCAAGACCAAAATTACATAGTAGGAACTCTACCTGACGACATAAGTGACCATGCCCTCACCTATTTAATAAGACATAAAAGACCTACTCCTCACCTTACTAAATATAAACAAATCAGAACAAATAGAAACTTCAATCCTTCCTTGCTGAATTACAAACTACAAATTGGTCTCCTCTTAAACTTCTGCCGCTAGATGATGCTGTTGCATACTTCAACTCAAAATTCCTATCTATACTAGACTCTCATGCCCCTTTAAGATCTGTTAGAATTCGCTCAAAACAAGCCTCTTGGCTCTCAAAAGACACACAGCATAAAATAATTATGAAAAATAAACTTTGGACCTAATACCATAGCACCAAAGATCCCAGTGACCATCATAAATTTAGACAAATAAGAAACATTACAAAAAAAGCTGTACTTCTAGACAAAAGAAATTACTATTGCCACCTACAACAAACTAACTAGCTAAACCCACAAAAGTTTTGAGCAGGGATTAATAGACTCTTAAAACCTGGCCACACTGACACCCCACACCCCTCAAACTCTTTCCATAACAACCCAAAACAAACAGCTAATGCCTTTAATACATTCTTCACTGAAACTGTCCAGTCACTATCTAAACAACTATCCCCTGATATAGCTTCTCAGCCCACCTCCCCTCCCACTTCTATTCCCCAATTACAACTTCAGCCTGTACCCACATCCCTCATCTGCTCTCTTCTCCACAAACTTAATCCCTCCTCCCCATCTGATGACCTTCTACCCCCCCCCAATATCTACAAATTGCTGCCAAACCACTGGCCTATCCTATTTCCATTCTAATTAACAGAACCATTACCGAAGGCTACATTCCCTCAATCTGGAAAACCTCACATATTGTTCCCCTACATAAAGGTGGTGACTCAATAGAACTTTCTAACTACCGACACATAGCCCTTCTCCCCCCCCCACTTGCTAAAATAATGGAAAAATGTATCCAAAAACAGCTTCTTAAACACCTTTTAAATAACAACCTCCTATCCAACTGTCAGCATGGTTTCAAACCCTTCCATAGCCCCCCTTTCCTTCACTGACTGCATCAACAAAAATCGGAACAATAATATCCTCACCGCTGCTCTTTTCATTGACCTATCCAAAGCCTTCAATATGGTCAATCACCAGATTCTAATACATTTACTGAAAACATTAGCCTTAGACTCTAGTGCCATAAACTGGTTCCACTCCTACCTTCAAAATAGACAGCAGGCAGTACTCTGGCATAATAACTTATCCAACCACCTCTCCCATTTCCATAGGAGTTCCCCAAGGCTCTATTCTTGGTCCCTTTCTGTTTTCTATTTTTATTAATGATCTGCAAACTAGTATTCCCTTAGCTACCTGTATACGATACGCTGATGATTCTACTCTGATCTGTTCTGCCTCATCAGCCTCTGAACTACATTCTATCACCCAGCAGACTTTTCTAACTGCAGAAACTTGGTTCCTTAAACGATGTCTAATTTTAAACCCTAAAAATAAACAAATTGTTACTCTTCTCCCCCACCCGCAAGTCCACTCCTCTCAACTTCTCAGTCCTCTCTGATAATGGCACCAGTATATCTCCAGATCCCTCCACTAGGCTCCTGAGAGTTGAAATAGATTCCCACATAAATAACACTATTAAACAAGTCAACAAAAAACTAGGCTCACTTTATAGAATCAAACCATTCCTTACTCCACTGGCCGGAACCTCTATTGCCCACTCCCATCTGGATTCAACCCTCCTTAATGCCTCACCTATTTTTACTAACCTCTCCAAATCTAACCTCAAGAAACTGTCTACTGCCTATAATAGTATCGTCAGATTTGCCTCTGGGTCTACTTACAGAAGTCACCATTGCAAAAACTTAAAGGAATTAGGATGGCTAGAATTGCAAAATCTGATCTTGTTCCATCAACTCTCCTTAGCCCAAAAAATTCTGTACAAGCCCACTAAAACCCCTATACTCACTGACCTTATAACTCCATACTGCAACCTCAAAAGCCTACGTTCCTCTAACAAACACCTCATAGCAACTTGTAAAGCCAACAACTTGGCAGGTAGCTCCTTGTTCTCTAACACTATTGGAAAATCCTGGAACTCTCTTCCTGACAATCTCTCTTCCATCTCCTCTCCTCACTGCTTTAAAACCCAGCTCAAAACTTTCCTTAGAACCCGCTGGCTGTGCCCTGCATAAACCCTGACTAACATTTCCATCTATTTCTACCACTTCCACCTTTTCTGCCTACTTATTTTTTAGTCCACAAGTAAATTGACTGTTATTATGTTAATGTCCTAACTTTTGCACCTGACAGAACTTGATACTTTAAATGCTCATTAACTAAAATGTTACTCTTTGCAATTCTATTTATAAATGAAAGTATTTTTTAGAGCTTTTCTCCCTGGGCATCCATTGAAAATGGACTCAATATCCAGTTGGACCAGCCCGGTCAACAAATGTAAAATAAAAAAAAAAATAAAAAATTGTCCACCAACTTTCCCCAGCTGTTAATTTCTGAATGAAAATTATTAGTTTGTGCCTCATCAGACACTGTAACATTGGGAGGCTGCCTGAAAAATATTTGATGGTTTGAAGTAAAGGCTATCTTAGATGCAGAAAATTACATTCATCTTCGAAAGACAGCTTTCTTAACGTGGCTTCATTTATTTGTTGCTATGAAATGTCTTGTGGCTGATTCATGATATAATCACTGTTAGTCATTTTGTCTTGTGCTTATGAGCAAAACTATTTCAGGCAATGGTCCATTGCTGCAGAAATCTAGTCATACTTTTCATTGCAGTGTGCAACATTTCATAATGGTAAACTTTTTAATCCATACTCAAAACATCTATCTCTTGACTGTCTTGTAATCATATTCATAATAAAAAACAACTGGTGGAGACATGGTTTTAAAAAAAGTTGCACATTATGTTCTGTTAAAAAAATGGAGAAGTGGTTAAATATTGAGTAAAAGTACAATGTAAAGATGAGATGAAGTCAAGTGATGACCGTCTGAGCATGACACAGAGACTTTTTAGGTTTCTCATTTAACTGTGCCATGTGAAAGTATATATACAGATGCAGATTGACCTGTGATGTTTATGCTCTGACATCTGATGTGAATTGTATTTCCTTGTTAATTTCTTTTGAAAGGAGTAATAGATTCCGAAAACCTCATTCACTTTAATGAGCAGTAGTGCAAAACTTCCAAAGACATGTCCCAAAAAGCAGTATAATATAGAGTGGCAGAAAAAGTATGACTCTGTCAAGTATACTTTTGCCTCATATCTTTGATTTAAGGCATGTGTTCGGGCTCTGTTGCAAACACGTAACCATTTAACCATCTGAATAAGAATTCTCAAAACACCTGCACATATTCACACACAGTTTGGGTGCACAATACAATCCAATATTCCAGGTCACAAAAATCTGGCATGCATTATTTGGTCTTGGTGCTGCTATATTGAATAAATGCAGGATGCTTCTGTTATAATTTTTTTTTTTTTTTTTTATTTAGATTACTCTAATATGGCTGCAGTTGCTAAGCATTAATGCTCAGAAGAGCAAACATACCTTTGTCTTGTTTTTCAGAATGTCATCTGCTTTGCATGCAAGGTCATAGTACAGCAGCGTCTGGGACTTTGCCCTTACCATGCTGTTGTGTGATCCTGTATTTGGGGGGGGGGGGGGTACACCCCAACATTTTTTTCCTTGTTTGTTTTTTTACAGTTCAGAGAAGAATTACTTTAGTTTCACTCTAAGATGATCACTGTTTTTTGCACATTCTTTCAAGCATTCAGTATCTGAATATGTAGTTATATATACCATATTCCCACACCCTTACCACTTAAATATACCAATTCATTGATCTCACAACAGTAAGGAAAGGGGCAAACTTTCTTATCCCATTGTTTGACAATCTCAGACTAAAACACACTGCGAATAGTAACATACAGCTCAATAAAAAGGAATTTGATAAAAAAGGAAGACAAATTCCTTTCTGATCACTTGAGTCAGTGACTAAACATGTTGTACCCCCCTCACACACACACATGCGTGCTTGTGCCCCCCAAACACACACACACACATACACATGCATGCATGCAAGCACACACATACTCACACACATGTACGCACACACATTTCTCGGTCCCTGTCACTTCTTTGAAGCTTCATTTCATTGAACCTCAAATGGTTGAACCCATTTAATTGACAAATCATTTTATAGAAAAGTGTGCAATGCAGTTATTAGGGAAGTGAGTCTAGCAGAGTATGTGTGAATTGCAATGGTCAGCATCATGCTGTACCCCCAGATCTGTAGGTGGCAGTGTCTGGTCTTCAGCACTAATTCAGTGTGTGTACTGTTTTAGTTTTCTTTTCTCCATGGTTGTGCAACCATGGAGGTAGGATGTGTAAGTAAAGAAGAGAGAAGTGCAGGAGGTTTGCCCCCTGCAAAAACATTTTGTAGGATATATTCCTTGTGGAGAAGGTTTTCTATGAAATGAGAATTCATTGAAATGAGTTGGGTTCTGCCATTTGAGTTTCAGTGAAATGAAGACTCCACCCACCCAGACATGCATATATATATATATATATATATATATATATATATATATATATATATATATATATATATATATATATATATATATATATATATGGGTTCACTTAATAATTTCGAAATACTGAAATCCCAAATTTCAGTATCCCGAAATTATAAAGTCAAACCTTTAAAATTGAGAAAGTGCATAATAGTGAATCCGAATATCTCAAATTTGCGGTTATGGCTTTACGGTATGTTAAGTGCAGTGTCGTGAGTGGATGGTGTCTGGTGTTGTGTGTGTATTTCAGTGTAATTTAAGGTGAGTGTTTTGTAAGGGCTTCGTGTGGGAGTTTGAGTGTGTGTGAATGTGTTTGACAGCTGTATGTGTGGGTTAGGGTAGGCAGGTAAAAGTATAGGTGTGTAAGTGTTGGATGTGCTGATGTTTGTATATGTTTGATGTTTGTGTGTGTGCAAGGAACTGTAGAATGTGTGGGTGTGAGTTTCCTTTCTGTCTCTGTGCAATCTCAGAGTTAGTATATATAAGTAGGGGGGAGTGTGGGGGTGCAGCCACCTACATGGGGGGTGCAGGGGGGCTTGCCCCCCTGCTTATATGTAGTGTGGGTTTATTTGTTTGTGTTTGTGTGTGTTTTGTGTGTTGTGGTGTGGGTTGGATGATGTATGTGTTGTGTGGTGTATGGTGTGTTTCTGTTCGTGATTTTGTGTTTCATGATTTTGTAGTTTTGGGATTTGGGACGTTCGACTTTATGGTTTAGAAATACTGAAATTCGGGATTTCAGTATTTCGAGATTATAAAGTGAACCTATGTATATATATATATATATATATATATATATATATATATATACAGTTCACTCTGTTGAATAGTGCATTCATAGATCAAATTACGGCTGGGGGTTATGGTAATTGTAGGATTGGTTCTAATGCCAAAACCTTTGGCTGTACCTTAAGTTTTAGCATTAGGGGTAGGAGTATCTGTGTGATTGTTTGGAGGTTAGGGTTGCAGTAAGGTTAGGAAAGGAGATATATTTAGTGTTGTGCTCCTGTATGTGATGCTTGCCTGTAGTCGTTTTACTGAGGTAAAGTGTAGGGTTCGAGTTACAGACAAGAGCAGGGTTAGGGTTGGTACACATTAGTAAGGATGGGTAGGGGGAGCTACCACCTGCCCATCCATACTAATAAGGGCTACCCTAGGCCTAACCAAGCCCCGAACCTCAACACTACACTTTACCTTATAAAAAAACCTTCTCGTAAGTAGTGGTAAGGTTTTGGTTAGCAATTGTTTTCATTTTGCTATTGGTCATAGTTAGTCCATTGATGTTTTCATTATGTTTGGTTTCAATGTGCCATCATTGATCACCTGTGTTTTGATGCTTGTGCACAGTGATAGTTCAACACATACACATATATCAGTTGATTGTCTTGACTATTCACTTACTTACTGCAGTTGTGGTAATCAGCATGCCAATTAGGCTATAGCACTACATAACACACACAGAAATGCACACACACACACACACACACACACACACACACACACACACACACACACACACATATATATATATATATATATATATATATATATATATATGTATACAGTTGTTGCTGCCTATGTGCATCAATCAAAAAATGTAAATATTTCAGTTATTAAGCCATGGAGAACCATTTTTTGCAGACATTGCTCAGCAGTTCAAACTGCACAGGCCTGAAACAAGAATGAAAAGGCATGCTCAAGCAACTGGCAGTGCAAATGTAAAGGAAATCAAGTCATTAAAAAAATGTAAGTATTGCTTATCCTATTGATTTTCACATTCAAAGGGCCCTGATCAAAAAGAGCAAGCTGGATAGATGTCAGAAGAGGTGTCAGGGATGCCAAAGTGAATAATTAAGGAGGGGATAAAGGAAAAAGTCTGATGACAAAAAGCTGAAGTGGGAACTAAAAAGTAAAAAAATAAACAGTGGAAAATGTGATGCATTGAGCATATTTGGTAGACTGGAAATTCGAGAAAGTATAACACCCTTTTGGAAAATCGACTGACAGCAGGGAGCAACAGTAGGATGTTCCACAACTTTATATCAAAAATACTCCAAAATGCAACCCGCAATTCAAAATAACCGGAAATCTCACTCAATTCAGCTTTCTTTAAAACTAATCCCTTTAAAAAAACACATGTATACCCAATTAATGATAGTTAATAATGCTTATTTAACTGCTGTAAAACTCAATAAATATTATTCCACATCTTCTCCAAACTGCCTATACTGTGTAGACCAAAGGGCTGACCTTTTGCATCTATTTTGGCGCTGTAAATGTTCATATAAGTTATGGTGCTCACTAAGGGCCAGACTAGAAAAGATGGGGTATGAAAAGACTCTGGTGTCTTGGGAGTTTGCTATTTTACACATTACCCCCTATGGGATTAACCAAGCAAAACTACATATATTAATTACCCTTTTTCATTCATGAAGCTATATATCTCACAAACTGACTTGACAGATCAAATGCATCATGGGATGGCCTTAAACATATGGCAAATACATATATAAAGCTCATAAATTAATAGTTAGCAACCAAAACAAATGTTATTATGCACAATTTGGAAATACATTTTTTGGCCATATACTCCAACAATTTCAATTAGACACATTTACATGTTAAGCAAACTTCGTATCTCTAGGATTATTTCTGAGGACGCACTTTTTCTCCCAGAAACTGACAAACTCATTTTGATGTTCCTTGAACGTGGGTACCCTGCTGATATGCTACAAAATATTAAAACTGACGTTTGCAGTAAACATGCAGGAAGTTTTGCACCCCTCTTGGGTAAAGTTCCTGTTGGAGTATTTGAAAGTGAAAAATCTTCTACTTTTGAGCAGACTATGTTTTATAAGTATGGTCCTTGGACCCAAAACATAAAGAAAATTACATCTGATAATTGGAAGTGATAGCTCATGATGCTTATATTCATTCTATACCGGGTGCTGGTCCACATTTTGTATTTAACAGGCACTAAATGAGAGGCTTGAGTTGACTACGAATAAAATTGTTGGGTGTCTTTCTGCAGAGCTAACAAAGGGATGCTGAAATATGGATGGTGACCACAATGTATATATATTTTTGAAGGGCAGACCTTACAACTCCGGACTAACCAATATTTATTTCAGTAATCCCATACATGTGATTGCAACTTGGCTAGGGTTGTTTACATTGCTTTTTGTGACCATTGTCATTTTTATTACATAGGTAAAACTGAAAGACAGTTGAAACATTGCATCTATTAACACATATATGATATCAGAACATTAAATGAGAATAATGCTTTATAAAAACACAAACTTTCTTGTCAAGAGCACAAAATCTTTTTATTTTTTGTGTTGGAACAATTTGTTTGAATATTAGGGGTGGCCATTGGGAGTTGAAGCTTGAACAAGCTGAATTAAAATGGCATCTTAGATTAGAAGCTAATAAACTGCCAGGATTTAATGAAGCCATTTCTATTAATAACATTCTCAAGATGCTAGCTTCTAGACTGTAATACTAACATTTATGTTTTTACTATATTTTATAGTTGTTACTTATTTCCTAGTCATTAATTTCTTAAATACTTGTAAGCTACATTTTAGCTTGTTAATATTATATTAGCTGCTGTGATATGATGATTTGTTAGACTTAGTGATGTGCTTCTGTTACTTCAGCTATTTAAACTGGTGGTTTTACCAGCTTAAACGTTCTGAAGACGTTCCTTGTGTATGGAATGAAAGCGCTCAACATTTGGCGTGTGTGTGTGTGTGTGTGTGTGTGTGTGTGTGTGTGTGTGTGTGTGTGTGTGTGTGGATTAGTGTTTTATTTACTGAGTGTCCTTGGACTTCAGTGATTCCTTTACCAATTTCTAGGGTTGGCTGCTGCAACTTGTTTTATTTCATCAGTGATTGCCAGGTTCACCCATGTTTTATGGTTATTAGTTTGTTTTCGTTCTTGGGAGTGCTCTGTGTTGATTAATAGTTCTCATTTCCTTGGTGAAGCATGTCTCTGGCTTCACAGGATCTATTTAACTTTCTCAATTGTGATTTACCTGTGTGTGTTCCTTTCATGGAGAATAAGAACTCAAACATGGATTTATTATCTATATCACATCGGGTCATTGCTTTGCTTGAGCTGCTCACTTCCTGTGACTCAGAATATTTTGCAAAACCTTTCGAAAATTAGTGCTGCCTGTTCATTTTGTTTTTCCAGTGCCCAGACCTCCACCCTCGCTGATGTCACATTGATGGTTTCTCCCATCTAACAGCCAGGTCCTTCTTATGACATCCAGACTAATGAACCTGCTCAGTGGAGCATCTGAACAGTTGATTTTCACGTATGTAGTGATCCTGGAATGAACACTGCAATGGATTTACCTAAATTAACCAGGTGGCTTTGTAATTTTTTTCAATGACATCAGCAACTTTCAGATCACTCCATTAGTAATTCTTTCATTTAATAAACAACTTGTACTGTTCTAAAATAAACTAAGTTAAGTCATTGCAAATGGACAATGCATACCTAAGTGAATGTATAAAAAGAAAAATAGTACCAAAAGGGCTTAGAGTGTGCAAAATACCTAATGGTCTTAATAATGATACTGATTTGTTACAAGAGTTATTTTCCACATTTGATTTATGTGGCATGGAAATTGTGAGTATTCTCATTAAATTCAATAAAAAAGAGATGTCCAAGCTACTTGAGGAAATACATCTTGTAGATGTTTCCTTGAAACAAGACTTATTGTTTGAACTATACAACAACAATTATGACCAATGCTTTGAGAGATTTAACAACAATTTAGAGAAAATTAAAGAGACCAAAAATAAAAACTCATTAGGGATGAGACTGCTTATGCTGAGGGGAAAGCATATCCGAAACTAGACACTAGATTTGTTTCACCACTGGGTGATAATTTAACTGTAAATGCTGCAGGCAGCAGCAACATTCCATCTTCTAATACCAATTGTTTTAGTTATGACCCTGACAACATTGAAGTTGATGATTTTTTAGACACAACAGAGTTTTCCACCTTTGAGGTGCTTGGAGAGACTTGCTCAAAGGGCGTTAGTAACCCAGGGACTTCCACAGAGAACTACGAGGGGATGAGGGAGGAGATGCCAATTTACTCACAGGTGTTAAGCCTGATGAAAGACAATTCATTAGCTAATGTTTCTGGTTTTGATGCTGAGTTTAGCTTATTTGACAATTTCAAATTGGATTTTTTACCTACTTTACTGAAGGCCAATTCAGCGATTGATATTTCTGTTTATGAAGTTGAACCTAGTTTATTGGGAAATTTTGGTGGGGATGTTTTACCTGCCATAATTGTTCATAAAGATTTTAACATTTTTAACTATGGTAAGATCAAGGTTGAGGCTAAGCTTCTTAAATTGTTCAGCAAGGGTTTCGCTTTTGTTCCTACCTTTTCATATGATATAGCTGAATTGTTGATGGATGTAAAATTATTTATTAGAAAGCTAAATTTGAAAGTGATGTTTCATGATAAATTTTCTATAGAAAACAAAAGGGTAAGTTTACTAGAACCAGCACCTTTAACCCACCAACACATCCTACACTGCAACTATATGAGAAATGTTGTCAGCATGCTTCAAATATATTAGTAATATGACTAGAGAAGCCCAGGTGTTGTTGCAAGAAATGTGCTGTGATCATGAACTTAGAATTATGAAGCTGAATAAGGGAGGGGGAGTTATTCTGATGGATTCCATTGATTATACTGCTAAGATGTTCAAATTACTTAACAATGAGAGTCGCTATATAAGAACTTCTAAGAAAAAAAATGAGTATAGCGTCTCATAGAATTGACTTGCTATTGAAATATCTTTGGTACCGGGATGCCACTGATTACAGTTTATTTCAGATTTTGAAGGTGGAAGCATCTATTATTCCAGCTATCTTTAGCATACCCAAAGTGCACAGGAACATACAGGATCCCCCCTCTCCGGCCCATAGTTTCATCAGCTGAAACAAAAACACATCCTATGGCACTATACATTGATGGTTCTCTAAAAACCTTTTTTAAGGATCATAGTTATGTGTTCATAGGTTCATAGGTAGGTACTAGGCTATTGGCCCTGGGGCCTATACAAGCCCAGCCAAAAAGGTACCCTGGCTTTTGCCACCCAAGAAAATTATTTTCCTGTGCCACTATCGAGCAGAGCCACAGAATTGATCCCCGGGGTGAATTTCCTATTTCCCATCCAATCATCAAGATTTTTCTTGAAGAGTGCTAATGAGGAGCTTTGTTTCATATAGATAGGTAATTTATTCCAGAGTATGGGAAGTCTCTGGGACAGGAATCTATCCCTCTGGCATGTTCTGCTTATTGTAGTGACAAGGTTTAGGTCTATAGAGCATGTAGCTCTGAGGGATTGGGATTTTTATAAGTGGAGCATGTCCAACAGCTCTGGGTTTGACATAGCTTTGTATGTTAGGCAGATATCACCTCTGAGTAGGCGATATGCGATGGAATAAAGCTGGAGTTTTTTGAGACGGTCTGCGTAGGGCATCTGTTTGAGGCCGGTAATCCTCTTTGTGAGGTATTTCTGTGGCCTTTCCAGTTGTTGTAGATGTCTTGTGAAGTACATACCAAAAGGGGCATTGTACTCTATAATGGGTCTAATGAGTGATGAGTAGAGGGGAACAATGACCTCTTTTTTTCTGGATGAGAAACCTTTTGTGATGAGCTGTGCCACATAGAAGGATTTCCTGACTACTGTGGCGATGTGATTATCAGAGGAGAGATTACTATCCACTTGTGTCCCAAGGTCTCTTATCACACTTTTGGTGTTAAGCATATTACTGCCTATGTTGTAGTTCATGGGTACAGAGTTTTTACCAAAGGGGATGACAATGCACTTTTTGGCAATGAGCTTGAGGCCATGGCTTTGACACCAGGCATCTGTCTCAGTGAGGCCCTTTTGTAGGATGTCCACATTGTTAGGAGTTTCGATTATGGCTCCTAGTTTGCAGTCATCTGTGAACTTTGTTAGCCAAAGACCTTCTGTGTTAGCCTGTACTTCAGAGAAGTAGATACCAAACAGGAGAGGACCCAAGACTGAACCCTGTGGTACTCCACTTGTCACTGGTCTGAAGTCGGATTTGGAGTCTGCTACTTTCACAATGTGGGTTCTGTCAGTGAGCCAGTTGGCAGCCCATCTTGTGACATAGGGATTTATACCTAGTTTAGTGAGTTTATCTATAATTCCAAAGTAGGGGATGGTGTCGAAAGCCTTGGCAAGATCTAGATAGGCTGTGTGAACCACCTTACCCTTGTCTACGGCTTTGGTGACTGCTTCAAAGAAGTCTATCAAGTTTAGGAGACATGATCTGCCTTTTACAAACCCGAACTGGGTGGGGTACAGAGTTTGGAGATTACCAATGTCTTTGTTTATAAGTTCCATGATGATACGTTCCATGGCTTTGCAGACCAGGCTCATCAGGCTAATGGGGCAGTAGTTCCCGGGATCTGTGGTGGCTCCCCCCTTGTGGAGTGGGATAACCGTCGCTGTGCACCATTCAGCAGGCACAAAGCCTGAGGTGAGGCTATGATTGAACTTGGTACTTAGGTGGGGTGCCAGTTCGTTCTGTAGTTCATGTAGAATGCATCCTGGGATGTTGTCTGGTCCCATGGATGCTGTGTTCTTGGCTTTGGAGAGTGTGGTTTTTAACCTGTGCAGCCGTGATTACAGGAATTTTGCATTCTTCCGGTATAGAGATGGGCTATTTAGGGGGTGAGAGGGGGGTAAAGTTAGCACGGAACCTATCTGCCAGGATGATGGCAATATCAGTTGGGTCTGTATATTTAGTGCCATTGTGCTGTAACTCAGAGCAGATCTGAGTGTTGCCATTGAGATTCTTGACATAGCTATAGAATGCTTTGTGGTTGTCTTTAGAATCAGTGGCAATTTTGTTTTCATAACTAGCTTTGGAGGGATCGCAGCTTCTTACTGAGGCTGACCAGGGAGCTCCTCCACTAATGGAATTTTACTGTCTTTTGCAACAGTTTCTTCCTTCTGTTCTACAGTTTGTTTATGGCAGGGGACCACCAGATTGGCTTCCTTTTTTTGGAGGATAGTGTCTTGGTTCTGTTTGGGATAGCACGATCCATGCACTCATGTAAGTGCTTATAAAGTGCAATTGTGTAGGATCAAGAGACTACTGGGATTTCTTAGGGAGTATTAATGAAAGCCACTGTAATGAGCCATGGTTTTTAGTAACCATTGATGTAACTGATTTATGTTTTCTATACCCCATACCATGGGTCTAGAATAGTTTTGAGACGGTTGCTAAATTCACTGTTTAGTTTCACCTAACAATATTAATATTCTAGTGGATTTTATGGCTATGGTTCTATCGAATAACTTTCTATATTTTGAAGGTGAATATTTTAAGCAAGTGGCTGGTGTTGCTCTGGGGGCAGCTTGCGCCCCTGTGTATGCCAATATCATACTCTGGTTTTGGGAGCAAACCACTGTATTTAAATCTGGTTGTGTTTGCCATTTTGTCAAAAATTGTCACTTTCTGGATGACATTTTTGTGGTTTGAAAAGGAAGTGTTCCTGAGTTAGAAAGCTTTGTGGAATTTCTTAAAACCTTAACTAGTTTCTTAAGTTTTACCTTCTCATACTCACTTGAGTCCATTAATTATTTGGACATAACATTGATTGTGACACCATTCCCCACTCGGGTATTATAGATAAGCTCACCAGCCTAAACATAAACCCCTACGTTATGAGATGGGTTGCCAACTGGCTCATGGACAGAACCCACATGGCAAGAGTTGCAGGAGCTAGGTCTGACTCTAAACCGGTTACAAGTGGCATTCCCCAGGGCTCAGTCCTAGGACCCTCCTGTTCAGCATATACTTCTCAGAGGTACAGGCAAGCACAGGAGGACTATGGCTGACCAAGTTCGCAGATGACTGCAAACTAGGGGCTATAACTTACTCTCCGTCTGACACAGACATCCTCCAAAAGGGTCTCACTGAGACAGATACCTGGTGTCAAAACCATGGCCTCAAGCTAAATGCCAAGAAGTGCATAGTCATCCCCTTTGGATAAAACAAAGTACCCACAAACTATCACATAGGTGGTAGCCCCCTAAATACGAAAGACATAATAATGGATCTGGGGACCCAAGTAGATAGTAACCTCTCCTTTGAAAATCACATTGCCAAAGTGGTTAGAAAATCCTTCTATGTGGCCCACCTAATCACAAAAGGGTTTGCATCCAGATCAAAAGAGGTCATTGGGACCCACTAAGCATCACTCATCAGACCCATCATAGAGTACAATGCCCCATTTGGGATGTACCTTACAAGTCACTTGCAACAACTGGAAAGACCACAGAAGTACCTCACCAAGAGGATCACTGGCCTCAAGCAGATACCCTATGCAGCTCAACTGAAGAAACTACAGCTGTACTTGGTTGCATACTGCCTACTCAGAGGTGATCTCTGCCTGACATAGAAGGCCATGTCCAGTCCAGAATTAATGGACATGCTCCACCTAAAGAAAACCATATCCCCTCAAGCCACACACTCCAGGGATCTAACCCTCACCACAAAAATAAATAGGATGTGCTGGAGGGATAGATTCCTGTCCCAGAGACTTTCCATGCTCTGCAACAGGATTCCAATCTACATTAGGCAGAGCTCCTCGCTAACCCTCTTTAAGAGAAACCTTGACGAGTGGATGGGAAACAGAAAGTTTACCCCAGGGATCACTTCAGTGGCTCTGCTGGACAGAGGCACAGGGAACTAATCTAAGTGGGCAGCGAAAGCCAACACATTCCGGCTAGGCTTATAAATGCCTAGTACCTACCTATGAACCTATTAAGGATAATGTTAACCACAAGTCTGTGTCTGTCCTTTACAGAAAACTTTTTCTAACACATTCTTACATTTTAAAAGCAATCTTCCCTATTCACAGAAAAAAAGTTTAGTAAAGGAGCAAATGGTACGTATCTCTAGGATTATTTCTGAAGACGCACTTTTTCTTGCAGAAACTGACAGGCTCATTTTCATATTCACTGAAAGAGGGTAACCTGCAGATATGCTACAGAATATAAAAACTGAAGTTTGCAGTAAACATGCAGGAGGTTTTGTATCCCTTTTGGGTAAAGGTCCTGTTGAATTATTTTAAATTGAAAAACCTTTTACTTTTGAGCAGACTATGTTTTTTTTTTTTTTTTTTTTTTTATGTATGGTCAATGAACACAAAAAATAAAGAAAAGTATGTCCAATAATTGGAAAGTGATAGCTCATGATACTTATATTCATTCTATACTGGGTGCTGGCCCACATTTTGTATCTAACAGACACTTGAGTTGACTACAAAAAAAACATGTTGGGTGTCTTTCTGCTAGAGCCAACAAAGGGATTGTCAAATGTGGACATTGCCCACAACCTTATAACTCTGGACTAACCAATATATATTTTGATCATCCCATGCATGTGATTGCAACTTGACTAGGTTGTTTACATTGTTTTTTTGTGACCAATGTCATTTTTATTGCATAGGTAAAACTAAAAGACAGATGAAACATCATGGGCAGGATTCACGAAGGCTTGCACGGAGTCTAAGAGTAGTGTAAGACTCCATGCAGCCTTCGCGATCCAGGAACAGCCCAAAGTCCGTGTAAGAGACAAGCTAAAACGTCTCTTACACGGAGTGGGCGTGGATAAGCTAATCACTTCACTTGCAGCTGAATAGCATGCGAATGAGGATGATTAGCGATCCAGGAAGCCCAGAGCAGCCCGTGTAAGAGCCGTTTTAGCTGCAGAAATGTACTCAGTTGACAACTGAGTATGTTTCTGCAAAAACCGTAATGGAGCCATGTCAGCTCCAAATAAAGGGTGCATATGTGTCAGGCAGCATGCCAATGGCCAAATATGTGGCCATTGGCAAGGTAACCTGATGCAAATATATTAAAAATGTAATTTTTTTTTTCGGCGATCGCAGATGTTTAAACCCAGCGCAGCCCCGTGCAAACGGGCTGCGCTGTATAAAACATAAAAACGAAGGTTATAAACCCACAAATGTGGGTTTTATGCAATACATGGAATGTCAATGCAGGGACCAGCAGACCAAAACCAACATGGCCACCGTGTAGTGGTTGCTAAGGGGGGAAGCTGAGTCTAAGAGATGTAACTAAGCATTAGTAGGCAATCTGATGCAAATGAGTGTTAGGATACTGAATTCCACTGTCACATAGCAAATGAGCACAGTCTGAGTAGTGTAAGAGTTACAGAAGGGGGAAGAACAGAGTAGGAGATAGGTGACATCACAGGGGGGAATGGTAGAAAGAAATGCAGTTCATTGGAGGACAGAGTTACATGACAGATGTCAGACAGATATCATGGAAAGAGGTGTGCCACTAGATAAGCATGAGAAAGTCAAGAAATGGAAGGTGTACACTGTTGTCTACACCAAAGTTTCTTGCTGGGCGTGCATGCGCACGTGTGCGCGCCATGAAGCGCGAGTAAGGCAGTGTGCGCACGTGTAAGGCAGACTGAGCATGTGGGAGCGTGTTGGGAGATGTTTAACACTGTTTACGTGGGTGTGCACGCGTTTTAATCCGAATAAGCAGATTCTGAACCATGTAAGCATGTGTGCGTGTGTGTAAGCCACTGTGAGCGTGTTTCTGCTGGTTTGCACACGGCTCCTCCCTGAGGAAACAGAGAGGAAAAAGGCAGCAACAGATTTAGTAGGAAGCTAGCAGAGAATACTGCTGGAGCTAGCAGGTGAAAACAATTAGAAGCAGGCAATTACACAGGCAGAATAGTAGCCCAGCCCAGCACTTAAAACTCTGCAAACAGCAGTGCAGGATGTTTCCCTCAAGAGACACTGCAAGACAGGAGTAAGTTATTAGAAGTGAAAACTGAAAAAGCTGAACTCAGAGCAGAAATGTTAGGGGCTGCCATAGCTGTCATAATGAGACATAGGTGACTTGCTGAGGGTGGTGACAATGCAGATGGTGCCAGACAACCCACAGTGAGGAGACGGAGAAGAGTGTACAGGCCCAGGGTCACCTACCACGGGTTACATGAGCTGGAGATAGTAGAGCACTATAGAGTGGACAGAGACCTCCTGCAGCAAATAGTGGAGCTGTGCAGGCCATGCCTCACACACAGAACCAACAGAGGGGAACCCATCCCAGTGGAAACCAAGGTATGTGTTGGCCTAAGAATACTAGCAACAGGTACCTTCCAGAGACCAACTGGTGATATGATGGGGATATCACAGGCATCAGCCTCCAGGGTACTGCACCAGTTCCTGGATGCCATGTCAACACATGTCGGTCGGTGATCATGTATATTTCCCCAATGCCCGTGAGGTATTGGCCAGCAATATCCGTCTCTTCCAACAAATAGCGGAATACCCTGAGGTAGTGGGTGCAATAGACTGCACGCACATATGCATCAAAGCACCAGCCGGTGTGCGGGGTAGGGCATACATCAACCGCAAGGGCTTCCCCTCCATCAACTGCCAGGTCGTGTGTGATGCCCAGGGCATAATAATGAATGTGTGTGCTGGCTGTCCTGGGAGCTACCATGATTCCCACATCTGGCATTTGACGCTGCTGTCCCAGACATTTGCCAATGGGGACATCCCGCACGGACACCTAGTGGGGGATGCAGGTTATGCACTGGAGCCGTGGCTGATGACACCCATCAGAAACACACACACACCTGAACAGGAACGCCATAATGAGGCACACGCACAAACACGTAATGCAATAGAGCATGTGTTTGGGCTGCTCAAGTCACGGTTCCGGTGTCTGGACACATCTGGTGGAGCCTTGCAGTACACACCAACTACATGTACCCAAATTGTCATGGTATGTGCTATGCTACATAATATGATCTTGCGAAAACAGCTGCAGCAGTACCAGCATAGGGCCGGGCCAAACAGCCCCCCACCATTGCCAAGGCCATCACAGGCAGAGCGTGACTTGGAGGAGGAACAACCTGAGCCTGCCCCAGTAGGCAGAAGGAGGCATGCCCAGTATGCCCTGGCCTTGGCAAAGAGGCAACGTATAGCACATACACTGGCTCAGTAGGAACCCTGGGAATGATACCCCCCTCTGACTCACTCAAATAATAACATGGATGCCTACAATGACATGACCTGCTCACAAACATGTACAGGGAAGTGTAATATGTGCATCCGACAGAGGCAGCCCTGCAGCACCACCTGAGGCATGAATGCCATGTGTTAAGTAATGTAACACCATGTACTATATGCACACCTGAGGACCCTGACTAACATCCTACCCTCACCAAGCATCATGCCACAATATGACAATGAGATGATCAAGTGCAATAATTGACTGAAGTATCGCAGTTAGTCAAAGGGAATCCAATGTGTGCCAGTCTGGGATGACATGCTGAGCATGACATGATGCTCCACCTGCTAGGACTGGCGTGCACCTATCAGTGCAGGCCGTATGGATACTGGCAAAGGCTGTTGTTACCCACAGTGTGCCCTGAATAGGTAAGGCTCAAAACACAAACCTATCTCCATAGGTATCAGAAAGGATAAGAATAAGATAAGGGATAAGTCGAAACAGCAAGATGCATGCAGTCTAAACTCACCCAGTATGGAGAATGTTGATATCTGTGCTGTAACAGAAAACTGAGTCAAGGCTCACAACAGCACCCTAACACTACCAGGTTACACCTCATACTGTGCTGTACAGCCTCAAAACATGGAACAAGCTACAAAGGAGGGTGACTAGCAAGAATTGTCAAGGATAACCACACCCCATGTTGGTACCACAACAAGAAGCAGCATGGACTAGCCATGGTCAAGTAACAGTGGCTAAAACTGCCCCCAGTTTATAGCCTGCTACAGACTACTGTCCCAACACCAGGAACTGCACCTGGCCTATGCTGGAATACATGAATATATCAAGTCCTCCAAACCACATTATATTGGGTGACTGAAAATACCCAGACATAGACTGGGAGCATTATACTAGCTCCAACAGTGTAGGACAAAAGTTCATAGAATCCATAAACCAAAAGGCCCAGGAACAACGTACCACTCCCACAAGAGGGGTAAGCATACTGGATGTGATAATCAGCAACATGGGTACTGGATGGCAAGATGAGAAGTGTATTGCTCACTGGTAAAACCAGACCATAAAGTAATCACACTGGATATACAAATCCTGACCACAGTCCCTGGCCAGAAAACCACAGTGGAAAACATGTGTAAAGCAATATTTGCACTCCTCCAAACTGATGTGGAATTCATTAAAGGTCCTGTGCAGGTGCAAAATATGGGCCACACCTCAGAACCTGTAATACAGCCATTCCATGAACACTGCCAGGAATGCTTGGATTATGCAATCCTAAATTAAAACAAGACACAATGCCATACACGCAGGCATCTGGCATGGTAGACACCAGCCATAACCAAACCATGCAAGAGAATGAGGAAGCTACTACATGATAGAGCAAACATAAACAATGAAGTAATCACTGATCAGTAGTATGGCAATAAAATATGTCCACACATACAATCCACTAAGGCCAACCACAACAAGTTGAATCTGTGAATCCTGAGGCAATGTTACAGACAACCCCCAACTCCACCCAAGAAATACAAATATATGTGAGAGATGCAACCATCTATCCAAACTGGAGGCTGAGCTCCCTCAACTCAGTACTCCCAAAACTAGTCAGGAGGAGAAGGTAACCACACACACCACAAACACAGTCCCACATAGACCTATCACAACTGCAAACCAAACACATAAACACAGAAAAACATTCCCGGAGGCACAAATTACAAACACAGCACACCAACAGAGGCCTCTAAAGCAGACACCCAATCAAACAACCTCCAAACATAGCACATGCAACACATAGTACACAAAGCTGGTGTGCCAAACAGTCACAGGCCAGAAGGAGAAACAACATGCCTGATACAGTTGTAATAGGTGACTCCATAGTCAGACACACTGCTGTCCGCACACCAGACTGAACAAGGGAAAGGGTACAGTAAGCTGCCTGTAGGCTGCCACAATGCCACATAACAGAAGTATGCAGGTCACTCCAAAGCAAGTAGAAATATGATGCAGTCATAGTCCATGCTGGTGTGAATGACCTGAGATGTACCTCCCTAAACTACATGAAAAGAGACATAGATGAGCTCTCTGATTATGTAGTCCAGGCCGGTATGACACTCACCATTTGCAGCATCCTACCCTTACCAAGAATAATGCCACAGTACAAACACGGAATGATCAGTCATAGCAAGTGGCACACTTACTGGTGTCATTCCAAGGGGATCCAATGTCTGTCTGCTTGGGATGTCATGCTTGACAAGCCACGCAGCTGTTCTTGGGATGGCTTGCACCTGTTACCCCTGGGCGTCTGGATATTGGATAAGGTCTTTGCCACCTCCATAGAGCCTTTTGAAAACCACCCTAGAAAACATAAGTGGAAAGAAACATAAGGGTAATGCTGACCAATGCCAGATGTGTAAACCCCAATATGCATGCTCCCAAGGCCATCCCCAGTATGGAGAACATCGATGTCTGTGCAGTGACAGAAACCTGCTGCAAGCCTCCTGACAGCACACCAGCACTACCAGGTTATACCACATATCATGTGTCATGGCCCCAAAACCTGGAACAAAACATAAAAGGTGGGTGAGTATCCATATTCAGCACAGACACCCATACGTCCAGGTAACTGACAATGCACAAGGCATTGGAGTCCACCCATGTGCAACTAACTGTAGGCAAGACTGCTGTACAGTCTGTAGCATGCTACAGACCACACTCTCACACACAGGAACCCCACCCAGCCGTCCTGAAGACACTGGACAGTATGAATGTCCCACCAAATACCAAACAAGGTACCACAAATTACCACATAGCTGGTAAACCATTATGTATGGAAGGAGTAATCAGGGACCCAGGGACACAAGTGGGCAGTAACCTGTTATGTGACACTCACATTGCCAATGTGGCTAGGAAGACTGTCTACATTTGACACCGTATCAGGAAAGGATTCACATCTATGTCAACAGAGGTCATTGTGCCCCTATACTGTTCTCTTATCACACCCATAATCTAGTACAATGCCTCATATGGGATGTACCTTACCTGACACCTGCAGCAGTTAGAAAGACCTCAAAGGTACCTCACCAAGAGGATAAAGGGTCTCAAATATATGTCATATGCTGCCTGGCTGTAGACACCCCAGCTGAATGCAGTCACATACTGCCTACACCGAGGCATTGCATGCCTGTTGTAGAAGGCCATGCCCAACACAGGAGTAATGGACATGCTCCACCCCAGAAAACTCAAAGCCATCGGAGCTGTGAGAGTGAGAGATGTCAACCTCAACATATAATGAAATAGGATGTGCTGGTGGGACAGATACATAATCCAGAGGCTCCCACACCCTGGACCAGAATCCCACTCCATGTTAGGCAGAGCCCCTCACTGACACTCTTCAACAGGAATCTTGCCAAGTGGATGGATGATTGTAGAGTTACACTGGGGGTCTTCACTGTGTCATGTCCAGACAGAGGCACAGCAAAGCAAATCATAAATGGCCATAATATTCACATATCAAGGGGTGGCAAAAGCCACACACACTCTGGCTAGGCTAACAAATGCCCTAGGGTGGATAGCCTAGTATGAACCTATGAACCTATGAAGATACAAATTGTACAGGACACCAAGGATAATCCCAAGGCTTTCACAACTGATGGTAGTAACCATGTTGGGAATTCACAGATATGCTCTGAATCACACAAATATCACAAACACACACACACACATATTGCCAACATACATCCTGACAGGTGCAGTGCAAACCCCCCCCCCCCAGAATGCAGAATATCTATCCCAGCAGACTGCTGGCCCCCTGACATTGCAGATGCTGAGGTAACAGCCAGCATCTACAAAGCAAAACACACAGCAGCAATGGTATGAGATGGTGTCCTGGGCTGAGTGCAACATGAACTCCAAGATGAATGGAATGCCAAATCAAACTACTGCTCAGTGTCAGCCTTACCACAGAATATGTACCCAAAGAGCAGTGTACAACAACAGTGGTCCTTCTCAACAAAGGTGTTGCCTGAATGGATACTGAAAACTACTACCCCAGAATCCTGAGAAGCTCGGTCTGCACAGCTATGGAAAGGATCAGCATGTACCACAGACATAAAGATATTGGGGACCTACTGACACCGGACCCTACCCAGTGTGGCTTTCTTAAGTGCAGATCCTGCCACTAAACATGTTTGACTCAATTGAAACAGTCATTAAGGTCATTGATGAGGGCAATGTGGTCCACACAGCATAGCTGGACCTTGCAAAGGCTTCTATACAATACCCTACGTGTTCATTATAGATAAGCTCACCAGCTTAAATATAAACCCCTATGTCAATAGAGGTTGCAAACCAGACCAAGGACAGAACAGACATGGTCAGACATGCTGCAGCCATGTCAGACTACAAACCAGATATAACTGGCATCCCACAAGGCTTGGTCCTGGGATCTCCCTCGTCTGGTATATATGTCCCATAGGTACAGGCAAACATGGAAGGACTGTGTCTGAACATGTCTGCAGAGGACTACAAACTGCTCACCATATATGATCCACCAGCTGACACAAGCATCCCACAAAAGGGCCACATAGAAACAGACAACTGGTGCCATAGCCATGTCAGCAAGCTAATTGCAGAAAAGTGTATAGTCAACCCCCGTGGATATAAAGTAAGTGCCCACCAATTACCACATAGGTGTTAACCCATTACGTAGTTAACATGTAATGAGGAACCTGGGGACACAAGGTGATAGATATCCTGCATTGGACAAACATGTGCTGCAGTGTTTACAGAAACATACCATATACCCACCTAATCATGAAGGTTGTCAGATCTAGATAAGGGGAGGTCATTGTGGCTCTGCAGTCATCCTTCATCAGCGGTACAATTGACTACAATAGCCCCTGTGGGATGTACCTCAGCAGACACCTCCATCAACCGTAAAGTCCCCAACAGTACCTCACCAGGAGTATCAAAGAGCTTGCACAGATGCCATGTGTTGCCTGTGTTGCTGGTATCAATAAACATGCTGCACCTTGTACAATCTGAATGGCAGTGAGCTATGCACATGAGAGACCTGAACCCCAGCACTGACTTACATAGGACAAGCTGTACTGCATGATCCATAACACAGAAGCCACCCCCACCCATGAGTGAACTCCCAGTACAGGCTACCCATAGAGTCACTTATCAATTTTCCTCAATAGGAATCTTGATGAGTGGATGGGAGATGGTAGCTTTATCCTGGGTATCACTGTCATGTCACAGGTAGACAGAGGCACAGTATACTAACCATGACATATGTCATGGCAAACTCCACTTACAATGTGTGTTGAAGGACAAACACACTCTCCAACTAGCATTAGACATGGACTAGGGCACATCGCTAGTGTTTGCAAATGTACACCTGTGTTGTGGAATACACTACCAATGTTGGACAAGCCTGGTTTAAGTAGTTCATATCTGAACAGAATGCAACATGGTCAGATGTACACAACTGGCCCGTAACCAGGCTGTTGTGCTCACTATCGAAATGTAAAGCAGTGATAGCACTAAAGCCCAGGATACTGTCCACCACAGTCAAAGTACTACCAGTACACTATACAGTACTACAGTGTTAGGTCAGTGTGAAAGGATGTTGACAACTGTATGCAAAGTATCCCATGCAAACACTGCAGGCACAGTATAATCCTGTTGTGTTCACACACAAAGCAGTTGTACAGTAACTACACAACATGACACACAACCATAAACGGGTGATATTTGTTGAAGTTCACACTCATCCACAAATGTGGTAGGCTGCAGAGTTCAACATATGGAATGCTCACACTGGGCATGCTCACACTCTTTGATAAATGAGACATATGTCAGACAACATGCCATGGGAAGGCTGAACTGGGCATGCTCACACACTTAGGCCAAATCTCAGTTTAGAAGTTGGACACACATATCTGGTATTTTTACGTGTTATTCCAGGAACCAACCACATTACAGCAGTCTGCCCAGTGCACACAGTTAAATGACTACAGAGACATACATGATATAGTGGATCCCTCCCATATGCAAACATCTTCCACAGATGCACAAGTTGTTCATACAAACAGGGAATGCTATGGCAATAAAGATGTGCAAACAGTCTATCAGCAACAAATAATGTGCATTTGACAATTAAACATATGGGTGTAGAGGTCAACACTAGGCTGTTTGCCCTAGGGAATGACAGCTTAGCCAGAGTGTGCTTGGCATCTGCCTCCCCACAGGATGCACATTCCCCTTTCTAAACACCGATGATGTCAGCACCCTATAAGTACAGCAGGAGAAAAGAACCCTCCCAGTAATGTGAATAGCGTGCTCTGCTAATGTGTCCGTCACAAGTGTCCTATCATAGTTAGGTAGGGGTTTGAATCCTGCAAATGCTCAGTGTGTGTGAGTGGGGTGGGTGTGTGTGTAAGTCTGTGGGAGAGAAATGACCCTTTTGGCAACTGGGAAAACACACTACAGGATGCACATTCCCCTTTCTAAACACAGATGATATAAGCACCCTTTAAGTACAGCAAGAGAAGGGAAACCTCCCACTAATGCGAATAGCACACTCTGCTAATGTGTCCGTCTCAAGTATCATAACATAGTCAGATTGGGGTTTGAATCCTGCAAATGGCAAGTGTGTGTGTTTGGCTGAGGGGGGTTAGTGTGTGTGAGGAAAATGTCCCTGTTGGCAACTAGGTGAACAGACTACAGGATGCACATTCCCCTTTCTAAACACCGATGATGTCAGCACTCTATAAGTATAGCAGTAGAAGGGAAACCTCCCAGTAATGCGAATAGCGCGCTCCGCTAATGTGTCCATCTTAAGTGTCATAACATAGTTAGGTAGGGGTTTGAATCCTGCAAGTGTGTGTGTTTGGCTGAGGGGGGTTAGTGTGTGTGCAATTGTGTGTGAGGGAAATGTCCCTTTTGGCAACTAGGAGAACAGACTACAGGATGCACATTTCCCTTTCTAAACACTGATGATGTCAGCACCCTATAAGTACAGCAAGAGAAAAGAAGCCTCCTAGTAATGCAAACAGCACACTCTGCTAATGCATCTGTCTCGAGTATCATAACATAGTCAGATAGGGGTTTGAATCCTGCAAATGGCAAGTGTGTGTTTTTGGCTGAGGGGGTTAGTGTGTGTGAGGGAAATGTCCCTTTTGGCAACTAGGTGAACAGACTACAGGATGCACATTTCCCTTTCAAAACACTGTTCATCTGAAGGCCATGGCTCTGGCACAAGTTGTCTGTTTCTATGATGCCCCTTTGGAAGATGCTTGTGTCGGCTGGAGAGTCGATTATGGTGGCCAGTTCGCAGTCATCTGCATATTTGGTCAGCCACAGTCCGTCTGTGTTGGCCTGTACCTCCAATAAATATATACCAAACAAGAGAGGTCCCAGAACTGAGCCTTGTGGGACACAACTCGTAACTGGTTTGGAGTCTGGCATGGCTCCAGCAATTATAACCATGTGGGTTCTGTCCTTGAGCCAGTGTGCAATCCATCTAGTGACATAGGGGCTTATATTTAAGCTGGTGAGCTTCTCTAGAATGCCCAAGTGGGGTATTGTTGTGAAGGCTTTTGCGAGGTCCAGGTAGGCTGTGTGAACCACCTTCCCCTCGTCAATGGCCTTGGTGACTGTTTCAAAGAAATCAACCAGGTTAAACCTGGTAGTGCTGGTGTGCTCTCAGTAGCCCTGAACCAGGCATCTGTTACTGCACAGATATCGATGTTCTCCATGCCAAGGAGAGTTTGGTGCATGCATCTGGAGGTTTAGACTTCTGGCGTTGGGTAGCATTACTCTTAGTTTCTTATCCCTTGTGATACCTATGAAGGTGGGTTTGTCATTTGAGCCTTGCCTAACATAGGCACTATGGGGTAGCAAGTGCCTTTGCCAATATCTGAAAGCCCAGGGGTGACAGGTGCAGGCCGTCCCTAGCGAAGCAGGTAGTTCAACAGAAGATGAATATGTGAAGGTGTAGTGCCTGTGATTAGTTAGCAGTAGCATATATGACTGCTCACGTGGACACATGCCAGGTAAGTCATATGCACTGTGTCACAGGCAATGTACATGTGAACAGGACAAACAGTGACATCCTGTCAAGTGGGACATGGACATACATATAGTAAGCTATGCAGATGGCACTAGGAGTCCACAGAAGCTCTATAACTATGCATTGCAGGTGTGATCAGTATTCCAGGGTAATTGCAAGCAAACATGCATGCAAACAAAGCTACAGTAAACAGGGCTGCATGTAGTCCATTGTACAACAAACAAGCTGTACCACTTCCAGTAGGTAACACAGCAAATATGCAGGCACTATGCACATGTACATGGAAATATATGGGTCAGATGGCTAGGGTCCAGTCTCAGCGCACACAAGTGTACAGACCATGTACTGTCAGGATGTACAATAACTGGATGGAAACCCATGTGCTCATACCTGCAGTAATACACATGTCAAATAACAGACACTGAGCCTTCACTCAGTGGTTCCATACTTAGTAGGATGTATGCTACCTGGCCAGCCACCACAGTATCCCTGACATATATGGGGACTCTCCCTCCTGTGACAGTTAGTTTTGTGTGTTGGGGCTGTCTAGCATGGTATGAGATGTGAGCATGCAGTGCTAGGGTGCTCCTGTGTGTCCTGTACCAGTCGTGTAGTACTGCACACATATCAACATCCTCAAACATCTGCATTGCAGAGTCCAGTGTGGGCAACATGCCACTTGCAATTTACATGTCCATCATTGCGTATTACTACATTCATTACTTTATCCCCTGTGCTACCTATGTATGTAGCCTTCTGTTGACATCATTACCACCAGTATGCCAACATGTGCAGATGATACACTATGGTACTTACCATGGGTGTAGACAACAGTACATGACAATCACACACTTACTGCATCAGGCATGCTGTGATATACCCACAATTAATTCAGCACAAAGTACTGTTAACAACATGATACTATTACTACACATCTATGTGGTCACCCTGTGCATCAGCAACATGTTAACCTGTACCTGCACAGTTGTTACAGATTGCAGGAGGTGGCACAGTTTCATCATATGCACAGGGTGTGAACTTGGTATGCCTGAGTCAGCCACCGATACCACCGATTGACATGTATGTGTATGTGTGTTGGTGAGGGACAGCAGTAGAAGGTGGGGCAATGTTGATGCAGTGTGTGGGTGTATGCGGTAGCCCTAGGTGTTGTCAATTTGCATGTGTGTATGGATGCACACAGTTCCACCTCATGGCTGCCATATACTGGTGTTTGTGGACAGCCACAGACTGTACCTGCCAGGTCATACAGATCAGTGTCTCTGGCCATGGACACGGTACCTGTGCCTTGCAGGGGTGCTACGGACCATATTCAGTACCAACCCAGACTGGGTACTGTCATCAGAAGCAGGTGTTTGTTGACTGGACACAGATCCCTGTCGGGCCTGACCAGAGCCATGTGCACGTGGTCTCCTGGGGCGGTCTGATGACAGCACAGACCCAGCATTGCTGGGGCTGCTGCTGGCACTACGGGGGTGGCCGCGGCCCTGTTGTCATCCGCGACGACTGCCAGCTGCTGCTGTTGCTGGCATACGGCCACGTTGGCGTCTCAACCGCCCACCATCGCCCTGGCTCATGGACATGTAGTTGTGGAACCGGTCTAATATGTCCCCACAACATCTATCTATGACATCGGTGAAATCATGGATTGCAGCCGCAATGTCACGCATACTGTCAGTCATGGCTGTGCGACATGGTGTCAGCTCCCTCAGACCCTGTCTGGTGTACCATTCCATACGTGACTGTGCCTGCATGACAGCCCGAAACATAGCTGAGGTTGTAAGACCTCTGTGGGCATGTCTGACAGGGGCAGTACGCCCACGGATGCTCCCACGAGAACCCCTGGACATCTGTCTGTGTGGTACCATCTCTGGGCCATGCCCATGGCTGCTGTGTGGGGAGGCATGTGCCACAGATACCACATTACCCTGGTCAATGCCCACTGTATGCTGTCCATCACCTAGGGACATTGGTGACAAAGGGTGTATTGGCAGGATAACTGTGCACATTGATGGGGTCGACAGCTGTGTACTGTCAATCGGCTGACCAGTGGCGGACCCTGGCATACCTTCCTGTGCCATTACACAGATGTCATCATTATCAGTACCCATGGCACCTGATTCAGGTTCCCTGCTACATGACACCAGAGCAGCACCAGAACCTGTGGGAGGAAACAGGAAACACAGTTTACAATGTCTACACATTACCAGTGATGCACACATGCACACATGCACACATGCACAGGTGCACAGGTGCACACATGCACACATGCACAGGTGCACACATGCACACATGCACACATGCACAGGTGCACACATGCACACATGCACACATGCACAGGTGCACACATGCACACATGCACAGGTGCCCTCATGTACACATGCACAGGTGCACACATGTACACATGCACACATGCACACATGCACAGGTGCACACATGTACACATGCACACATGCACACATGCACAGGTGCACACATGCACACATGCACACATGCACCCATGCAGAGGTGCACACATGCACACATGCACACATGCACAGGTGCACACATGCACAGGTGCACACATGCACACATGCACACATGCACACAGTTTCACACAATTGTACAGTACTCAGTATGCATGATATCAACACACAGACACAGACACACCTACATGCATACAAAGAGCGCTACTAAGTGAGCCAAATAGTACTATTACTATCAAGACTATTACAGGAATTATTAATACACACTCACCAGCATGGATAGGCTGCATTGCTGTTATACCAGAGGGACCTGCAGACGTGAAGAAACTAATGTCAGTGGGTACAACTGTGCCATTGTTACTGAGTATGATACAGGTCAGTAGTACAACAGTCGCCTTTCACAGGTCAGCTGCTAATATTGAGGATATCACACTTGCACATTAAATACTATCGTGACAGCTACAAACCAAGGACACACCTCACACATGCATTAACTACCAGTGTACACAACAGTCAACTATACATATGGCATATTACCTGCACGTTCACTGTCTTGCTGCTGCGTGGCTCCAGCCTCCATCATAATGCATGTCTGCTGCTGTTGTTGTTGCTGGCGGACTGGAGCCACTACACTCATGAATAGTCCCTCCAGTCTGGTGAGTGGGGGATGTGTAGCCACCCCACCACCTGTGGTGACCTGTTGCCTGTGGATATCCGATGCACGCTGACGGACATGTCTGATTAAATCACTGCAGTGATGTCGTACCTGCTCATATGTCCTATTATGCGTGCCTATGTCATTTACCCGACGGACAAGGTCTTGCCACAGTGCAGCCCTCTCCTGCTGATTCTGGCTGGTGCAGGAAAATAGTATTGCATAATCCCGCACCAGGCTCTGGTGTATCTCCTCATCCTCAGCTGTGGAGTAAGTGGGATTCCGCAGGTGGGCCATGTACCTGAGAAAGAAAATAACCTGATATCAGCAATATATGTCAGCAGAATATGGCACACATACTACACATACTACTCGAATGTTATGATACAACATATCTCACATATATAGCATCTGTCTGTCTATTAGTGGATACACATGTAAATGGCCAGGTGTCAGTGCTCAGCCAGCAACTGTGCAACAGTACCTAGCACACTCCATACGACATACTACCAAACCCCAGCAGTCAGAACACTGATTCAGGTCAAGAGCACCTCCTCACTCTGGGGGTTTGTATCTAGGTACTGTATGGCATACATCATCAACTACTGTGAGCTGACCACACACTGATTGCCCTGGATATACATATCCCACCTCCACCACCAGCACAAACGACTATATTGAATGACATTACAGATGCAAACTTTATACTTTGTAACAGTGACATGGTATCCTTTCAGCCCACTGGGCCAGTGGCAGATACAACCCACAATGCTGACCCCTACCCAATTGCTTTCTACAGACATCTCCGAGAATGCATGGATCATGCAATCCCATATATGACCAAGACACTGTCCACAAAGGGACAGCATCCTGTCTGGTGGACTCCAGCCATAGACAGATTGTATTACAGAAGATGGAAGCTACTGCAAGACAGAGCATAATTCCATAAAGGGAGGGCATGTCTGAGCAGCACTAGTAAGGATCTATTTTCCATCATACAAACATCCATGGGCAACTTTGAGAGGGAAATCAAGAGGGATGCTACAGATAACCAGAAGGCCTTCTTCAGTTATGTTAGCAACCTGGTCAGGATCCATCCTCTATGCCCATAGTTAGTACACAACAACAAATATTTCACTGACACCACAGATATTGACAACATTGTGGCAGACAGGTTCAGTGCAGGTGTCACCCGCCCTCTCCCCAAAATAAGACATAGTTATCCCAGCTGACTGTAACCTCCCTGTCATCACAGATGTCCAGGTGAGAGCCACCCTCAGGACAGCAGAATACACAACATGAATGGGACCTGATGGTATCCCCAATTGCATGCTACATAAACTCTGACAGGAGCTAAACACACATATAGAAGTGCTATGTAACACTAGCCTGACTACAGGATATGTACCTGTACACTGGCGCACAGCAGCAGTGGTTCCACTCCACGAAGGAGGCGCCTCAACATACCAATACAATACAACACAATACATTACATTACAATACAATACTATACAATATGCTATTGCCCCTGGGACTACAGCAGCATACTGTTCTGCTACCCTGACCATTGTGACACATGTGTTGTGATGGTACCTGCTGCTGTCACACAGTTACACAGGGTGACTCATATGGCATATTACCTATCTGACTAACATTCAGCAGGGGTATGTGTGACATGTACTCATGGGGAGTCTTGCTTCTTAACACTGTGTGGTTTATTGCAGGGTATGTCTTATCTGTGGGTAGGAACTTTTACCTCCACATGTGCACTCTATTGCAGTGGCACGGACGACACACAGCAGTCATTTAGGTTGCGAATGGTGTGAGGTGTTACTATGGTTGTTGGACATCTGTCATGGGTGTGACTTACATATGTAAATCCGGGAGTGGTAACCTCTATGTGGGTAGTATATGTGTACTCTGTGGTGTTGTCAGTCACTGTGCATTGGTAATGTGTTTGAGTGCATTGTCACAGTGTTGTACATGTCACTGTGTCCTTCTCCATATCTGTAGCTGTCATGTAAGGTCCATACCATGGCATCCATTATGTGGTGTGGAGGGGTACACCGACCTACATGTCCATAGCTGACACACCATGTTCGCTGACACATACCATGTGCAGGTATTCCAGGGATAGTGTGCCACTGTGAATATCATTGGAGCCACTATTGTACACATTTATGACCCTGTTCACCCCTGACACATGCAGTGGTGGGCAGCCAATCACATATCTGGTGGTTACTGGTGTAGGTGATTTGAAATGTGGTATGGTACTCCGGCTTTGACACTGGTGTTCACTCCATGCCTTTGTCACCAGGCACCTGTTGCAATACATCTGTACACATGTGCCTCACTCAGAATTTATATACATCTCTCTCTCTCTCTATATATATATATATATATATATATATATATATATATATATATAGATATATATATATGTATGTATATATATATATATATATATATATATATATGTATACATATACACATATATATATTGATGTACATATATTGCTATAGATGTGGAGAGGGGGGACACACAGAGGGGGTGAGAGTGACAGAGGGGGTGGGACAGGGTGTGTTGAAGGTTGTCATATACAGTCATACCTGTAGATAGTCAGATCAGTCTGTCTATGTATATGTATCTACATATATCTATATCTGTATGTGTGTATTACATATATATGTTTGTACAATATTCTATCTACATCTGTCTATGTATTCCTACATCTCTCTCTCTATGTATGTATACATATATGCATATCATATATATATATATATATATATATATATATATATATATATATATATATATATATATATACACATACATATGTTGACATACATACGTATCCATATGATAGACAGGTATATCAACATGTTTGTCTACCATACTGTATACACACACTAACATACTGCTAAACATACATAACTGTGAAACCTACTTTGTACATGGCACTACAACCTACAATCAACCAACATTGATATGTGCACATAGATGCTCTCACATACAAATGTATGTACAGCCTTCACTGATAGTTGCTGTATGTCCCCTGCCCTTTACACATCTTCATATACATATGGATACAGACCAATGACACATATGGAGGGTTCACAGTATGTAGACCTTTATAGTATTACTTTACATTACCTGTGTTTGTCACAGCTGCTTGTGTTGCCGTCTGGTTCTCTGTCCTGCTGCTCCACTTCCCAGTTGTCAGCTTTCAGGTGGCTGTTGCTGAACAATTTGTTTGTGTCTGCTTAATTGCAATTTTCTCTGTCTCTGCCTCTCTCTCTCTCTCTCTCTGTCTGTCTGTCTGTCTCTCACGTCCTTCTCAGGGTGCAATGAAAGTATTGCATGTGTGGACTGGGAGTACAGCATACATTTGTAGGTATCTGCATATGCCCATGTGATGGCCTCTGCACCAATTGTTAGCCAGCATTTGCTAATTGCATGCAGCCAGTTGTGTACTTATTGCAGTTCTCACTGTGATTTCAGAACAGTGCTATAAAAAGGTATGTGAGATAGGAGTAGCCCTTTCAGATTTTAAGGGCAGGGACCATGCTGTTATGCTGTGGACAATGTTCTGTGAGTGTAAAGGTTGGTATCTCTCTCATATTTCCAGCTGTGTTGTAGATTAACATTCCTCCATTCATTTCTCCAGTTTCCTGTACTAACTGTGTATGTACACTGACACCTACAACTACTACTACTGTTAATGTGTGTGTGTGCTTTCCTTTCACTTTTGCTTGCACTTTGTTGCTAAGGCTTCAGTATTTGCCCTTTACAGTCACTACTTGTATGCCTGCTAGTTGTCCTGACTGTAGTGTGCTGCTGTAGCTTTCCTATTTTCCATGTACATTCACTCCTTGGAATGCTTGCTATATCTGCTAGGGTGTTACAGCATGCAGTGTGGTCTGGCCATGGTGTGGGCCTTGACATCTATTAGGGTATTTGAGTATGCTGCTGAGCAGGCCCCAGAGACTTTCAGGTTCATCTGTTATCTGCCTCATGGAATGGTACATATCAGTGGGGTACACCCATTAAAATGTCTGGTATGCTGCAGTTGTGACTGTGGGTTAGCATGAGCATATGTATTACTACACTTTTTCTGCCATGCAAGTGGTGAATACTTTCAGGACTCCATAGTTACCATTGCATGTGTTACACCTTTCTGCCTACTGTTTGTACATTTCACATGGAGTCTGTGGGGCATCCCTGTAAGTCATTCACTGTTGCTATGTCTAGGCTCTTAACTATTCAAATATGGTGGTGTCAGACCCATCATGTGTACAGATATTTGCAGGTTGTCCACATTTCTGCCTCATATTTTGGTCAATATCTCATGCACACCTTTTTCTGGCAAATCACTCTGGGCTCAAGTCAGAATATGGTGACAAACATTCAAGTTTCAGACTTCATACCCTTCCAAACATCCCACAAAATGCAGACCCTGTTACTCTCTCAACTGTCTGCGTTTGTTGTAACATTATTTGTAATGTGTCCCTGGTTTTGGGCCTTTGCTCCACATATTTTATTACTTGGTCCAGATGTGTTCCTGTAAGAGGTTGTGGGGTATGGGCAGTGATTATCCTGCTGTGAGTATGTGTGTGGCTTGCAAGGTGCTATAGTGACATTATTACCTACTAGCTACCAACTAGCATGGCTGTTTCTGTTCACACACTACTATTATGGAAATTCACTAGTTTTGATAGTAATTCTAAATGGCATGCTTTGTGTACTACACATCTATATTCCCTTTACATTCATTCCTACTATTACATGATATATTTATTTTAGCACAATGTTCTTGCATAAGAGTCATGGCTTAGTGGTAAGTCATGCAGACTACTGTTTCCAAGGTCCTGAGTTCGGGACTGCCAGTGGTATTTTATTTTGCTTCTGAACTGACTACAAGACCTGTCAATCAAAGTGACTAATGCACTTTTAAGCAGTTGTAACCGGGTTAGCGCTGGTTTGCGCGGAGCTCACGCATGCGCACTGGCGTTTAGCTCCGCGCACACAAGCGCACACCCGCTTACAACCGCTTAAATGTGCTTACTCTTGCGCACACCCACGCTATTTTCTTTGAAAGAAATGAAAATGGGGAGACAGAAAAGTGGTGAAAAAGGGGTCACAAAGAGGGTAAGACAGTAGGGAAACAAGCTTGGGTTTTGCAGGAGGGATGTAGGTAAGGCTCATAGCTGCCCATTTCTTCATCAGCAACAGCTGTGCATATGTATGTAATTTGGTGTGACATTTGAAACCTTCCACCCCTGAGAGAGGTGTCAGGACAACAATAATACTTGTTGTACAGCCAATTGTAATTGATAGGTTCCATGTCCAGCAGACATGTGTGCGGAATGGGCAGCTATGTATGGGGCGTAATTTTTTTGTGGGTACAGAGTGCCCTTTTTTTTTTTTTCAGGTGAGAGTGGTATGTCAGGTGAAGGAAGTCGGTACAGCTGGGGAGGTAGGTTGGGTAGGTAAACAGACAAGACAAACAAGACGCATACAGGGGCGGTGTATGACACGTGTGGGGGGGTTACACAATTGACGGGGACGGAGGTTTGGATATCCAGAGCCCATGAGCCCACAGATGGCAACAGTGGAACTGATATCCCCACCCATAGGCAGTTGCCACTGTTCCTTCACTGCCCAGGATGGGGCTGTGCTGGGGGCTGTGTAGGCGGGGCAACAGGCATGCCCGTTAGTTGCGCCACCCATGCCTTGAGCTGGCGTAGGGGCTCAAGAACAGAGTCCCAAATCTCCCTACGCACCACAGTCCGGACGCTACGGAGGGTGAGTGGTGGTTCTCCTCCGGCCACACTTGCAGAGGGGGGCGAGCCCCATCCTCTGCAGTGCTTCCACCCGCAGGTGGCACAGGGCCACCGGAGGAGGGTCCGGACTCGGCACTAGTACCAGGTGCACTCGCCAGCTGAGGTGGGAGAGGTGGGTCCGCTGGAACCCGCCTTCCCTGTCATCCTATGTTTTGCATTATGTCATGACAGTTTGGGTTAGTGACATATAATACCATTCACAATTAGTTGTAACAGCATGCATTAGTATTCCCATTAACCAAACACCCAGATATTCACACCATTGAACAGCGTGCATAACACATGCATAATTTGAACAGAAATACACAGTCCAACAACATGCAGGGTTAATTGATGGCAACAGGCCATCAGGTGTGGATGTATGAACAGGGCAGATGCATCAATGGACATGCAAATATATATGACCCAACAGGACAAGTCAGCAAAAAGAAACCAAACCACACTCCGAGTCTCCAGAGAAACAATGAAACGTGAAAAAACCAAACACTGGAAGACTCACCACAGCACAAAATCCTGTAACAATCCTGTAAGGATACAAAAGTCCAACTTGTAAAATTCAGAGTCTTTTATTGAAAGTACAGCACACAAGGAGATAAGCGCTTTCGCATGTAGTAACACATGCTTCTTCAGATCTATTTTAACAATGAAACAGTGAGTTTAAATACCCTAAGAAAGCTCAATCAGTATTTTAATGCAAATTAATTAAGCAAATTAATTAAGCAATTAAGCAATTAAATGCTGAACAAGAGCTCTAACTTTAAAGACACCATACATATTTTGATGTTATTAATGAAATCCTAAATATTGATAGCACAACCACAAAACCTGTAAATAAATATACATATGCTGTACCAACCTACAACATATATAACCTACAGGCAACGGACATAACATATATATTTTTAAAAGGATGAATGATAAAATGCATAATTTATATAAAACCATGATAAAATCAACAAATACTAAATACAAAACTATCATACACATGATGAAATGTATAGGCATAAAAATCATGGCTACAAAAACAAATAAGAACCTTCTAATCCACTAAAGGTGAACAGTGAATGGAGTAGGTGCTACCTGCTCTTAAGCACTGATCTAAGGGATACATATTGATTAATGCCCGGTGGTAAATGGGCCCTTAACTTAAAAATCCACTGTAGTTCAATGCTCTCCAATAAATTCATATGGTCACCCCCTCTATTGCTGTGTTTAACTATTTGTAGGACTCTAAAGGTAAACATGTGTGTAGTATATTCCATGACATATTTCGCTAACGCATTCTGTTCTTTATGTTGTCTAATATCATAGACATGGTTGTAAATTCTTTATTTCAATTTTCTCTTGGTGAGTCCTACATAGAATGCCGGGCATGTATTGCAATTTGCCAAGTATATGACGCTCTCAGTATCACAGCAAGCATAAAATCTAGGAATGAACGTAAAGTTCAAATGGGGGTGCACAAAGACCTGATCTGTAGTTACATACCTACACATATTACATTTCCCACATGTGTAGGTGCCAGCCTTACCTACATTTTTCATTAATGTTCCTACATTAATATCTATTCTTGGATTATTACATAACAATCTTTTAAGATTTTTGTGATTCCTATACACAAAGTTAGGTTGATCACCTACTAACCTCCTGATTTGGTCATCTACAGTCAGCAATTTCCAATTGCTGCATATAATGTTTTTCAGTGACTTATTGTCATTGGTATATGTAATGGTGATCCTAATAACATCTGTGTTATCTTTCAAGTTCTTCTTTGATGCTTGACTGAAAACTTTATTAGGCATAACAGGTCTTGCCTCATTCAAAACTTCAGACCTAATTCTCTTTACCATGTTGGAATCATATCCCCTTTGTACAAATAAATCTTGCATTAAATTAGCTTCCAAGTACCTTGATTTTTCATTCTTACACAACCTAACTATCCTAGTAAATTGACTCCTGACTATACCAGGGAACGTATGTCTGGGGTGCATGCTGTTAAAGGATAGAAGCGTGTTTTTCCAACATGCTTTCCTGTATAAAGTTGAAACCAGCCTACCTTCCTGTATGGACAAAGTTACGTCCAAAAAATTAATTTCAGTGGGGGATATTTCTGAGGTGAATCTGAGAAAATCACTGGTGCTTTCTAAATAAACAAGAAATGTTTCAAATTCATGTCTTGATCCATCCCATACTAACAGTATGTCATCTACAAACCTCCTGTAGATGACAACCTTTTGGAACAACTCATGACTGAACAGAGATTGTTTCTCCCAGTGATACATCACCAGGTTGGCATACGTGTTGGCACACGAGGTACCCATTGCCACTCCCCATTTTTGATGGTAAATGTTATTTCCAAATGAAAAAACGTTGTATGATAGGACTAGTTCTAACAACTGACATATCAAAATATGTCTAGCATTACTAAAAGCAGTATTGGTAATCAGAAGTTCTCTGATAGCTTGTGTTTCTGCGTCATTAGGAATACAAGTAAAAAGATTTTTCACATCAAGTGTAATCAAAAGATGCTTGCCTGTCACAAGGGCTGTGTCCATGCTTTCTATAGCCTCTAAAAGCTGGTATGTGTCCTTCAAAATAGTTGGTATTTGATTTACCAAAGGTCGAAGGGTCTTCTCTAAATAAAAGGAGATGTTGTCTGTGGCCCAACCATCCCCAGAAACAATGGGTCGCAAAGGTGGAGGATATATATTTTTGTGCATCTTGGGGAGGCCCTTTATTATGGGTATTTGTACACTCTCTTTATGAAAAAAGTTGAATAAATCTATATCAAGTTGTCGACACATAAGCATGTCATATAAGCAATCATCTATCGCTTTATGGAACTCATGCAAAATGTCAAGGGAAATCAGTCTGTATGTTTTATCATCAGAAAGCATATCTAACATATAGGAAACATAATCTTCAGTATCAAACAATACAAACCCCCCCTCCCTTGTCAGCCGGTCTAATGGTTATTGAATCATTCTCTATTAAAGATTTCAATGCCAGACTTTCACCTTTACTCATATTATAGTATGTGCATTTTTTTTTTGCTACCATAAAAATAACCATAAAGATCATGTTCACATACTCTAACAAAACATTCTAAATGAGGTGGAAGGGGTCCAGGGGTGTTAATTGTGATTGCACATACCATTTTCACGTGGAATGGGTTATATGTGGTTATAGGGTGGGGTAAAGAAAGTAATATTAACACCTTCAAATAACAATACATATGCTGTACATTTCTAATAGCTACAGTTATATACACACTACTGTTCTAACTACAGTTTCCTATATGATAACTATTTCAACTTGGTGATAGGACTGTTACTGCAACATCAATATACATTTTATTGTTCTTCATACACATTCATATCTAGCTTTGTTCAGCTACATCATCCTGCTACATTTGCTTTATATAGCTGTAGACAAGTGTGGATGTTTGGTATATCAGACAATCATCCTATCTGCATATTGCAGACTGAGAGCAACATATCCAGGTTTTGGGATACACGTTCCAGATGCAGAAACACTTTGAACAGATTTCGCTGTTTGGTTTTGAATCTCACATGCATTTCATTCTGTCTTGACTGCAGTATACATTATTCAGGGGTTATTACTACTGTATTGCTGGATTCATGACACTTTCTCACACTCTCTCACTTGCTTTCATTTTACTATTCAGGATGGTACTTACTTCTAGGCTTTATTGACATGTTTTACCTGTAGTTATTACAATCCTTTCCAGCAGTCTCACTTCTGTCATGTTTCAGTATTTCCACAGGGATATATTTCACACATGTGATTTCATCATCTTCTGCAGCTATACTTTTCAGCCTGCTGCAGGTTGTGTACTATTTTCTTACAGGTAGGGCATTTTTATTTCAGAATATATGTCAGACAGTTTCATTTTTCGGTTTAACTTACAGGCTGAAGCACACTTTTGTAATCAGGCAATACTTGCAGACACTTTCACACTGTTACTTGCACATTTTATTCCTTACTGACTACACTGCACTCTTTTGCTGACTGTCATACTTTTATATTTCTTTACAGTTACTGGTAGTGGATTACTGACCTGCCTGGTGGCGCAACCGCACCAGCCTATCGCCATAGGCTCTGCAGTTTGCAGAACAGACACCTGCAGCTGTAATATAAATGAAGTAATATTGGAATACACATCTCCATAATATCAGCTAGTTTAATTTCTTACATACATAATTAAATGTTACTTACTCAGTAGTGGGGCGTTGAGTGTTTGCCGGGCCTCCTGGATCCAAAGGTTCAGTTGGTCCTGCTTGCGTCTCTTCAGGTCCGCATGGTGGTGACGGACCTGCTCAACAGTCCTTGGAATCCCTGTGGCACTAGTGAGATCATGAGCCAACCGGTCCCACGCCTCAGCCCTGTATGCTCCCCAGAGGACCTGGCCTTGCATGAGTTGGGCCTCATGATTATGGACTAGGAGCCAGACCATGTACCTGGACTCCTCAACACCCCACCTCTGTGCTCGAAAGCAACTACCCTCTCCTACTCCTGTCATTCTGCCTGCAGGTCAGTTCTACAATCGTTTATGTTGTGTATTCCTGCCTATGGGGCTTATATAGTCCATTTTTCCCGCACATATCTGTGATTGGCCATTTTGAAATTGTATCAACTTCAGTAAACCTGCATTGTCATGCTCTAGTTTGTATTCATTCCTATATATTAGCTATTATTGCATTTAAAGGTACTGCTGTCATGGCTTAGTGGTTCTGTACCTTGACTATGGTGTATAGTATCCTGGGTTCGAACCTGGCCACTGCTTTTTATTTTTCATGACTGTCTAGACATGCTGATGGGTGTGTCTGTGTAAAGGCAGTTTTGATACGGCTTGCTCAACGTTGCCCGTCGGTTAGCTTGTTTGAGCGATGCGCAGCTCCGCGCAAATGGGGTACGCTGCTTTAAGCCTCATTTGGCTATCGGCACACATATTACGCTCAGCTCAGTTAGGGGCACATAGATTTAGCATGTTAGACCACTGCTCAGCTACGGGCACTCATTTTGCACCAGTTAAACCACTGGTCATCTACGGGCAGATGCACTCACTCTGTTAAACTGTAGCTCAGCTATGAGCACATCTGGCATATTTTATTCTTTTGTTACCTCACATTTCTTCAATATAAATGGGCTATTTCATTACATTTTACATAAATTGTGGTTTTATGTGTACATATTTGTCAGGGACTTGTTTCCTGCTTATTTTGCAAAAAAAATAAATTGGTGTTGTGGGGGCTCGAACCATGAATGCCTGCTCTTCAGCCAACATCTCTACCGCTATGCTATTGCTTCCTGGCTTATTTTGCATATTTAGTTCTTATATGCTTTCCCACAGACTGCTAACTGTAGCTGCACTACGGGCATGCCCGCGCAAACGAGCGCACTCACGGTTAAACATCTTTACAATTTAAAAATATATATAACATGTTCATTTATATATTTTATGTTCATAGTCTGTGGGGGCATGTGTTGTGTTGTGTTTATTCACATTTCCATGGACTCTGTTGTGGGTGTTTACTTTGGGCACTTTTACACTTCTGGGGGAGTGTCCGCTTGCAGGGCTTGGCCTATGGACACGCCCCCTACTGTCTTACATGGACCGTGTTAGACTTAGGTGTGATTCAGCATGCTCTCATGAATATGCAAAGCATGCTGACATCACTCCGTTTAACTGCAGACTCCGTGTAAGAGTTATAACTCTTACACGGAGGCTTTGTGAATCCTTGCACATATCTATTATAGCAGAACATTAAATAAGAATAATGCTTTATATAAACGCAAACATTCTTGTCAACAGCACAAAACATTTTTATTTTTTCTGTTGGAATGATGGTTTTTGGAATATTAGGGGTGGCCACTGGGAGTTGAAGCTTGAACAAGCTTTATTAAAATGGCAACTTAGGTTAGAAGCTAATAAGCTGCCAGAACTTAATGAAGCCATTTATATTAATAGCATTCTCAAGACGTGAGCCTCTAAATTTTAATAATAATATTTATATTTTTACTATATTTTATACTTGTTACTTATTTTCTCAATGATTCTCTTACCAATTCTTATGGTTGGCTGCTGCATCTTGTTTTATTTTATCATTGATTGCTCGATTCTCATTTGTTGGATTAAGAGTACTTTCTTCAGTAAGGCCAAATGCTGTGTGTTACTGTGTATTTCTACTACCAGTGCATTCTGTCCATGTGGTGTGTGTGTGTGTGTGTGTGTGTGTGTGTGTGTGTGTGTGTGTGTGTGTGTGTGTGTGTGTGTGTGTGTGTGTGTGTGTGTGTATATATACGCCTACATGTATATGCATTTGTAAATATATTATTTATTTATTTGTTGAATGACACTTGATTATCGGGAAAGTCCAACAGAGTAGCTGGGAGAAAAGTTTCAAATATATTTGTGTGTGTGTGTGTGTGTGTGTGTGTGTGTGTGTGTGTGTGTGTGTGTGTGTGTGTGTGTGTACGTATACATATATGGAATTAGATGTGTTACAAAGTATTGTTGTCTAACCTTGCCTTGGTATTCATAATTAACTATATTAATTTTGGGGATGTTATGTCTCAGAATGTTATACTTATTTTGTATGTGATGTGATAAAAGTGTTGTTGAAATATGGTCTCTGATAGAGTGTGTGTGTGTGTGTGTGTGTGTGTGTGTGTGTGTGTGTGTGTGTGTGTGTGTGTGTTTGTATGCATATATAGAATTAGATGTGTTACAAAATATTGTTGTCTAACCTTGCCTTCGTATTTATAATTAACTATACTTATTTTGGGGATGTGATGTCTCAGAATGTTATTTTGTATGTGATGTGATAAAAGTGTTTTTGAAATATACTCTCTGATAGAATATGTGTTTACTGTAAGATTTCTAGTTCATTTGTTTTTACAGGTGTGCATTTTATTTGACATGTCATGTATTAATAATTGACTAGAATATGTTTATATTGTATTCTATTGTTTCAAAAAAAGGTTACAGATATGTAATTTGTATTGTTAGGATGTAATTTTGCTTGCTGGATACTGGAGGGTTGGTGGGGGATGAGAACTTTCTTTCCTCAGGAGGATAATGTGGGTTTCTGCAGAATTAGGGCACTCTGTTGAAGACTAGTAGTTGATTCCACACCTGTCTTTATCTTGAATGTTTGATAACCCCTTTCAATGTGGAATAGCCATGAATGCTACTGTCTGCCTTCCACCACTCAGCAGATATTTATTTATATAATATCTGCACCAAGAAAGTTTACATCCTTTCCACATGAAAAAAGGTGTGGTAAAGGGTCAGTATATTCGGCTAAGTAGGTTAACCTCAGATAATGATAATTTTTTTAGAGAGATGGTCATCTTAAGAAAGTTCTTTCTCAATAGAGGTTACCAAAATTCTTGGTTAAAATCTATAGAAAGGGAAGTAAAATTACTTCGTAATAACAAAGCAGCCCCTATTTTGACAGTTAGTCTACAAATCAATAAATCTAGTGTTGACACAGTAGATGAGTTTCATAGTGCTTTTTTGTTACCTATTTGTAACGAAATGTGGATCATTAAAAACATTATAATAGAAAATTGGAAAATAATATTAGGTAACCAGGATTTGGTTAAAATTATAGGAATGAAACCTAATTTTATTTACAAAAGGGTGGTTAACATTAAAAGTATCTTAGAGAAAAATTCCAGTTCTAATAGAAACATCAATGATACTGTCAGTACTAGAGGGACATTTTCCTGTCAGAATTGTAGACAATGCAGATATATAAGTCATTGTTCTTCAGTTCACTTTGTACATTTACATACGACCCATTGGTCTAAGATGTATTATACTTGTAATTCCACCATGGTCATTTATGTAGCTCAATGTCAAACGTGTCCAAGTTACTACATAGGAATGACCACTAGAGCTCTTAAGGTTAGAATTAGTGAACATTTATTAGCTATCAAAAAGAAGGACTCAAATAATGCCCTTGCCAGGCATTCGATGGAATGTCAATTTTTTAAAAAATTCCTATTTTCAGTATTGGATAATATTAATAATGGTATGTTTATTGGTCATAAAAAATTGATGTTGGAATGTAAGGAATCCATCTGGCAAGTTTATTTAGGGGCGGATAGAAAGCCAGGTCTTAATGAGACCATCAATATAAAATGCTTTTTGGAAATGGGAAATTAATTAAAAAATCAACTAGATATATATATATATATATACACAATAATAATATAGTTTTCATTCTCAATGAAATTTTACATGTGAAAGTTTTAATGTTATTTGATGGTATGCTTTATCAAGTAATGGTATTTTTATGTGCATTTTTATACAAGTGCTTTTAGAGCTATAAGTACATTGTATCTTTAAATCTTGATTAATTGATGTATCAATTAAGTACTTTTCAGTATTTAAGTTGGTTTGAAGGATGGTGTAGTTGTTTCTGAAGAAGTTCACTGGAATATTAAAGTGGATGAAAGCGCTAAAAACAACTGCTTGGTGTCTCATACTTTATACTGCATTGGACTGAATTCGCTGGTTTGGTGTGTGTTTTTTACATAGATATTTATACTTGTTCAGTAATAAAATATGCTTATGAGCATAATTATCATATTTCTGTGCATTTCTCTGACATTGTTCACTTGAAAAGAGGGATGCTATTATGCAGTGAGGTCAGGAATGGCTCCTCAGGTGAAAAGGGTAATTGATACCAAAAGTGAACTGAGTTCTTTCATGGAAATATTATGAATATATAGCATACATTAGTCTTCTTCTTTTGGCTTTTTCCTGATTAGAGGTCGCCACAGTGGATCACCATCTGCTCATGATTGGCAGTGGAGTTTTACAGTGTCAAGTTGCCAGCCTGGTGCCCAACCTTCCACAGAAGGCACACACATGCACGCACTCACACCTAGGGCCAATTTAGTGTGTCCAATCCACCTACAGCATGTCTTTGGGATGTGGGAGGAAACTGGAACACCTGGAGGAAATCCATGTGACCACAGGGAGGACATGCAGACTCTGCACAGAAGGCACCTCAGCCGAGGATCGAACCAGAGAACCTCTTGCTAGCAGGCAGCAATGCTAACCGCTGCACCACCGTGGCTGCCCATATAGCATGCATTAGTAATTATATTAAAAACTTGAACCTGAAGGTGATTACATTGTACTTCATGGTATCAAATGAAAGCTTACATAATGCTGCAAAAGTTGTCACTGACACCTGCTATCTGCCTACTAACAGTTGGCAGATATCTATACTTGTTAAGCAATAAAATATGTATATGAGCATAATTATCACATTTCTGTACATATCTATGACATTGTCCCCTTGGACATATTGGTATTTAGCATTTCACATGCCCAGTCACCACGGATGTCATGAATGGCTCCTTGTACCAGTGGGGTACTTGGTACTACACAGGTTATGATTTTATTTTCTGGAAATCTTATAACTTTATGACATATATTCATAATTATATTAATAACTTGAATCCTTGGGTTTTTATATGATACTTCATGGTATGAAATGAAAGCATACACATGCTAACAAAACTTGGCACTGATAGTTAATATCTAACTAACACTGCTTTACAGGTATTTACATTTAGTTGTCCATTCAATATGCAAATATACATATTATTAATAGTTCTGCAAATATCTCAGAATGGAATGGCTATAAAACTGCTTTGCAGCTAAACAAAGATCACATCTGAACAAACAAAAGACAAACTGATAGTTGTGATCCATCTGCTATGGTTACAACAGATATTAATACTTGTTTACATAATTATAATCAATAAATGTGTATATCTAATTACTTAGTCAGAATAGAATTTCTGTTTGGCTGACATATTATCACCATTGCGAAAAGGAGAGTATGCAGAATAACTTTCAAATTTTAACTTTTATGTAACTTTTATAATTTTTGAGATATATAAATTTGTTACAGGTAGCTTGCAAAACTGCATTCTCAGAATTTTAGCTCAGGCAAAAGCTGTGCAGGTAGGACCTCTTCAGGTGTCAGGGAGTATGAAATTCTACAGGCTACATGTGAAAGAGTTAACATTTGATATGATTAGGGTCCTATGTTATCTGATAGGTGTCAGTACGGATTTTGCACCAACCATAATCTGGGGGCATCTTTTTCTTGCTATAAACAAAACACTGATTTCACTTCCAGTTCTACTACCATGCCTGTGGGAAAGGTTGTATACTGTAGGTGTGGTTGTTGTACGATGTGCCAGTATATTCTTGAGGCACAACATTTTATTTCATTTAACACTAATAAAGGCAATGCCATTAGGTTCCAATTAACATTTAAAACAGACTATATCATTTATTAGAGACATGTATATGTGGCTCATTTTGCATAGAACAGGCCTATTTATTCAGACAGCATGTTTCATCCTATCGTTATATGTTAGGATACAGTAGTGCTATTTTTACTTTTTTAGCCATTAACATGTTTTTTCTGACACATGAGTTTACGATTCATAGACAAATGTTAAATCATAAAGAAAAAACCTGGATTTTGAATTTAGGAGCATTGAGAAACTTGTTTTAAACAAAATGTTCTGAATTATATATTTATATTTTTTATATGAATGTATACATATTTTTGTTTATGTGAAGCATGTTTTCCTTTTTTGGGTTTAATGTATGTTTATACATTTTCTAATTAGATTTATATTTTGTTTGTATTTATACATAGTTTGTTGAGTACGTATATTGAAGGAGAGTTTTTTTCTTCACACATAGATTTTTAACATGTACTAGTTTTGGGCCATGGTGGTCACATGATATGTATTACCTTTTAAATAAGGGTATTTTTCATGGGCAAGTAGTACTGAAGAGACTCTCAGTGCGAAACTGCAGTGTCCTGCTGATTTGTGGTCATGTGCCTTCAATGAAATATAATTTCTTCAGCTGTTCCAGTCTTGTTGTGTTCTGCTTTTCTGTTTGGATTGTACTGGTGGTGTATGCAATGCTGTTTCTAGTTCTCCATGCATTTGTTTATGATTTTATATATAAACATACATACACATCAGCTCAGACATGAAAAAGGCATTTAATAGTAGTGACCCTGATACCATTTTCACCCAGATGAGATTTATCAGTTGTAGAAGTATACAGTAAACACTGTGGAGTTTAAATAATCCATTTCTTCACAATGGTGAAAAGCAAAGTTTATCAACATCTAACTGAATTTTACATAAACACACATATCCATAAATAGTCAAAATGCATGCACTGTCCACAACATTCATACAAATACATGTTTATAAATATAAATGATATTAAACTAATAAAAAATGAGTTAAGGTCATTTCACAGTTGGCTGATACAATGTCACTAATCATAAGTAAATAAAAAATATTGTAGTCCTCAAATAAGGCATTATTAAAGGTTAAGGAAAATATATAGCACTTAGGAAATAGAAGCCAACACAGAAATAAGACAGAAATCTACTTTTCCGGTAGAGGCAGAAAGAAGAAAAAAAAAAAAGAAATCAGATTAACAAAGCCCCACACTAAACAAAAGACAGCTAGTTCAGTTAGGAAGGAAACAGAACATTGACAAAAGGAGGATATTGATAGGGAAGGGCAAAAAAAGCAGAGCCTCTGAATGAATACTTCTTACACAGAAAGAAAAGGGAGATTTATCATGACCTGTCAACAGACGTGTTAAAAATGGATTAATCCTAGCTCTTTCATAAAGGAAATAATTAAGACATTTCAAACACTAGAAATAGACAAGCCAATAGGACAAAATATGAGTTTTTGATTTACATACATGTTTCACACAAATCTTTATTGCTTCAATGATGGCAGTTTTTATTAGAATAAAAGTGCTGTGTGTGTGTGTGTGTGTGTGTGTGTGTGTGTGTGTGTGTGTGTGTGTGTGTGTGTGTGTGTGTGTGTGTGTGCAATATAAAGTTAAGAAGCACTAAGTGTCAAATAAATATATACAGCATCTCAGTGTAAAGAGATACACTTATATTTTGCATATTATTTTTTATGAAATAAGATTCACCCAAGGATTTTTGCTAAATGAAATGAGAACTGGTAAAACATCCAGGTTATGTTTTCAAAAGATCTTTGAAGTAGGGTTATTTTCCTGCAAAATGGAAAAGGATAAATGTGATTTCTCTTCAGAGGAGTGGAAACAAGACAAACAGTGAAAACTTGTCAGACTGGATTCAGTTGTTGATCCAATCACAAGCCTGATGCATCTAAGACAACATAAGTATGAGAACAAGCAAGGGGGTACACTTTAAAAACACAAGGCAAGGTTCAAGAGAGAGATATATTGGGGTACTTTTTTCATGGAAGGAGTGGAGGAAAATTGGAAGAGTAAGACACGAAAGCACTAATCAAGTGACAGAATTCAAAAATGCTTGACTCAGACAGAGTAATTCTTATTCTTGTTGGAAAAATGGATAAGCTGCTAGCTAACTAGGTTATCCAGCATATCCTGAAGGCAGAGAAATGAGCAGACTCAGGTGATCCAAGCAGTCTTTAATAGCAATTCAAACTTGTAGTTCTAAATGTTCACTGAAACTCCATGTTTTCATTTCTCCTGTGACTGCGAATAAGAGTAACAGTTGGAGTAAAGCTTAATAACACTAGACTCGTGTGATCAAAAAGTAGCCACAGAAAACAAGCATTTCAGTCATTAAAGCAATCCACTAACTATTTTAAAATAATTAACACATTCATTTTTTAACAAATATCACTGACAATGCTAATTAAGGCTTTTAACATGGTCAAGCTGAGCATTAGCCTACTGATATTTTTAAACATTTTAATAGTACTGTCAGTGTTATGTATGACAAACTCAGTGTGTCTGGTTATATCAAAGCAGTCTCCTGTCATTTTAAGGATTGAAATGCTTGGTTAGTGTTTGATCACATGACTCTTTTGTACTGTTTACAAAATTTTAATCAAACTTTTAACTTTGTTCTGCTGAAGTCTTGCTTATAGGAGACATGAAAGTGCTCAACTTCAGAAAATGTGCTTTCATCCAGTAATCCTTGTGATAGTGTTCTTTTGTTTTAGTTTTCAGATACACTTGTTACTGGTACAGTTTTTTTTTTTTTTTTTTCAAAAATGGATGAAACCCCATGGCCCAAAATGCCCTTGTTCAACTAGTGGCCTGTGATGCTACAGGAGCAAAACTATGAACTGGAGCAGCACAGCTCCTGGTCCTCTTTCAGAGGGGGCAGGGGGTTGATGGAGAATGCTGAAGGTATCCCCAATGTAATGGCTTTTGGTAGAGACTGACAGCTAATGATACAGACATCAGCCAATAAACATAGTAGCTGGGCAGTAGAGAAGCATGTCACTGTGGATGTAAGGGCAGCTTCCTCATAGTACCCATCCCACACCCATCCATATACTTGTCACCCAGCATGTGAGGGCCAGTGACCTTGTTTTTCTTTCTAATTGCAGAGAGAGCAATCATGCTATCACTTTGATCTTTTTCTGTTATGTTTTTGGATGTTGAAATCAAGTTTTAAGGTAGCAAACATTCCATCCAAATTTTGACCCATTCCAGTCAATGATGCTAGAATTAAATATTCCACCATGTATCTTCAGACTGTATTCCCTTGTTTTCATATACATCTTTACTTAAAGAATATAACCACTTGGACAATGTGGATTAACCTGAGGTTCTTGAATGTTTCCATTGGTTTGCAGGACTGCCTCCATTTTAAGAATGTACACTTGTTTAATACAATTTGATAGTGCTACAAAAATACTATATAGAAATAAATTAAAACTATGTAAATATGATGACCTCATAATTATAAGAACAGCAGGTTTTTATTTGGAAAAATCTAAGAAAGGCAATAACAAAAGGATGATAGCAATAACAAAAAATAAAAATAAAAAATAAAAATGAACAAACTGATGAATTGGTTGTAGACTATAAAAAGAAGGCTTACACTGCTGTGTCAGAGATGGGCTTAGACACTGAACACAAAGAATGTGAAAAAAAAAACAATCATTTGTAAGTTTAAAGAAAAACATTTCTTTTGATGATACAGACTGTTGTTTTCCTCTGAAGGAAGAGCAGTTCACAAAATCACTTAAAACTTTTTTGCATCATGGAATCTGATTTAACTTTTACATATGCTTCCATGATGGGGGACATCCCAAAAGCAAGCACAGAGAAAATACAAAATACAAAAGAAAGTTCAAAGAAAAGTCACAACTAATTTTTGTAATAGATGCAGCATTAGAAATAGTATAATTCAACATGTTGTCTTGTATGGAAAATAGAAATGCTATTCCAGTTTTGAACAAGGGAATGAATGTGATCCACCTCTACAGCTCCATAAGTCTGACTTCATTTGGATTTATGTATGTCTACCAGGATAATTAACATTAAAACATTGTGTAATAAGATTGTAGCATGTTTTAGTGAAGGCTTTTGATTTTATATCATTGTCTCAACCTAATATTGCTTTATCTGAAATTATCTGTGAACAGGAATTAAGGAAATTAGGTAACCATGTAAGGAAAGCATTACATAATTTAACAAGCAATGGGGACTTTGGTATTTGCATTCTTGACATGGATGGAGCAGTAATTGTTCTACACAAGCACTTTCATGAAAATCAGATATTAACATTACTTTTAGATACCAGCTGTTACGCTATGTTCTAACTGTGAGTTACAACATAAGGAAAACTGATGCCAGAATGTATTAATTACTTACTAATAATAAATAGGTTCATAGTTTAGTACTAAGCTAACTGCTGTTGGGAGACATTTGAAGCCTAGCCAATTATCCCTTGTGAGACTCAAACCCTGCAACTTATGTTTGTAAGCCACCCTCCCATCCAATAAAGTTTTATGCATAGATTAAACATTTTTTCTGATATCCCATCTAACCCTATTTTACACATATTTTGTACAAGAAAGGATAAAGCTCCTCCATGAATACAATGGTTTCAGGACAACGGTACTTAAATAAAGTTTTATTTCTCCCATTGGACAAAATTTTAAAACCTTATGCCTTTAAGGGTAGATCATTTATTAAAGATATTGAAGACATTTTAACATGATTTAGACAGATCAAATATATGTGTGAAATATTTTGGTACTGCAGATATTACCTTGTTATACAATAATATTAAGCGTGACAGGTATGAATGTGGTATAAGACTGACTGTGAAATCATTCTGAGTTCACTAATTTGTTATACAATAATATTAAGCATGACAGGTATAAATGTGGTATAAGACTGACTGTGAAACCATTCTGAGTTCACTAATTCTACAAACATAAGTTATTACCCAGTGTAGATGATGCTGCATTAACACATAATATTTTTAGTTAATAAACAAGACTGCATTTAGCTTTGACCTGCTGTCCTGGAGACTAGTTCATTGCTATGCTAATATTTATATGTATAAATTGCATGGAGAACATTTTATTTAATTCAATGCTTATTTTCAAAATTTTATTTTGTCAATCTGCAGACAAGGCTTCTTCATAAAGTAAAAACTTATGAACTGCTGCAGTCATTTAATATATTTTTAACAAAAACAGTATCAAGTTACATTTTACTTTTCTTATACATTAATATTCAATGTTGTTATTTGGACATTTTATCCTTTAATATATATTTATTGTAAACTTCTATTTAAGAAACAAACTGTTTCAGTATAATAGTCAACATTTTTCTTTATAAAAATAAAACACCAGAGGGACAGTTTATTCACTTGTCCTATAATATTTGTAAGCATGATAAAGTCTCCATGCAGGCATAATAGCTACTTGACAGATACCTTACCTTTTTAAGTCTCTACATATATTTATCCGCAGGATTTAATAAAATCCATGTAGGCACAGTATAAAGCCTACAAGGAATGTTACCGTGTATATTAATGATGGCACATTACTGAGGGAGAGCTGAGAAACAAGGGTATTGAGTCAGTGTAGGGAGAGGTGTAGTGCTAACCATGTCCGCATATGAGTAAGAGACTCCCCGGACTGTCCTTTAGTGTTATATTCATTTTTTTTTAAATAAAAAAGCATGTTTGCGCAGCATGGCACAGAGCACAGAAATGCTAAGCAGCGCCCACAGATATGATAACAGACAGCTGCCAGACATGTAAAATAGAAATGGGATGTATTTAACTATTTATTTAAATATCAGGTTTAAGTGTAGCTGAGCATGTTTGCGAGGTGCGGCGTGGTGTGCAGCACCGCTTATAGGTAGCTCAGAGGTATAAATGAAGGTTTAGTAGAATTCATAATCTGCACATAGCTAAATGGTAGAGTTAGAGTCCCATATGTAGTAGGTCCAGGGTTTGAATACATGGAAGGGAAAATAAGTATTTAATTTTAATATACACATTTTGTAGACAAATTTAAAATATGGCTCCACTGCACTCTGCTAAGCTCTGCTGAGATCTGCTAAGACCTGGTAAGCATCACATAAACACAATAATGGCTGCCAATGTTTATGTGCAGCTCGGCTTTGCTTGGCTGGTTTGCATACTCCTAAGCACTGTCAAGCATACAGTTCTGTGGGTTTTCAAATTGCTCAGCTCTGCTCTGCTGATTTGTGTGTGCTATGTGATGCAGTGCTTTTTCAAATGTTGCCCAATGGCCTGTAAGGGTGGAAAAACAGGCTATATTAAGCCCAATAGGTGGGAATACAGAATAATCCATTGGAGTTCTGTCTCTGAAGGGTACTATGGCAGGTGTTGGTGAAGGTGCGTGCTTTCAGGCACAGTGTTGGGGCATTCTGGAGTCCAGGGTCATGGATGGACTCCTAGTAAAAAACCATGATGAGGGGGTTTCCAGGACTTTGTGTGTAAGGCGGTGGCCTGGGACCAGCTGGCCAGAGAACTCACCAGTGTTACTGGTATCCCCTGAACAGGTGAGCAGTGTTGTCACCACCATGATGACCTGAAATATCAAAAGGGGATCTCTTGGACACCTAGATCCAAGAAGCTTGGGCAGGGAATGCCCCACAAGTATGTAAGTAATGTTACCTCTGTTTCACCAATATCTAATCTGAATGTCTGTAAAACTGGTATGCATAATGTGCTTCTCTACCAACAGCTGCAGAGGAGAGACCTCACCATGTCGAGCTGCATGCCAGGTGCCTGGCCAGGTTGCACCATGAGAGTGGTGAGTATGGATATATTATGCTAACTGTAGTGAAATAAGCAAAAAAGGTAAAGCATTAACTGCATTAAAGTATATACAATAAAGTCTGTAGTGCAATAAATGTGGAATTAGAGCTGTATTGTTAGAACTGAATAATGCTAACTGTTATGCAATAAAAACATGAAACAATACCAGTAACTGCATTAAAGTATAAACAATAAAGTCTGTTGTGCAATAAGTGTGGAATTACACTTTGGACTGGAAGTGTTCATCTCCCAGGCCAATGCTTACACTTACCAAAAGTATCAGAACTTGTCAGAGATTTGGGATGCATGGCTAGGTTTAAAACGGTTCTTGTTGTCATTAGCCTAGTAAACACCTATGAACCTATAAACCTATTAGAGCTGTTTCGCAAGAAATGAATAATGCCAAGTGTTGTTTAATAAAAACATTAAAAGAATTCCAGTATCTGCATTAAAGTATATACAATAAAGTCTGTAGTGCAATAAGTGTGGAATTAAGCTGTTTTGCAAAAAATAAATAATGGCAACTGTTCTGCAATAAAGCATGAATCAATACCAATAACACCAAGGAAAATTGTGCACATCAGGATTGTCTTGTTCTAACCATTGCAGTAGAGCTGTATGCATTCAGGCTGTAAGGTAAGGTGCTGCAGTCAGGTATAACACTGTAATAGCTGTAGAATGCAAATATAATGACTGCCAAATGTATTGTTTAACACATATAGTACTGTTCAAGGTTGTCTCTAGGCCAATATTGTTCACATAATGCTCTGTAATCTACAAACATCAGGTAAGCAAGGTAAATGGGTGAGGTAGCCCACTCCATGAGCTGATATTGTTTGTTGACTTCACAGATATTTCAACCCACTAACAATAAAGTGTGTACACCAGCATTGTTAGACTGATACATAGCATACCTACTATCTGTGTTATTCTTTTAATTCATGCATGTGTGGTCTACTGTCACTGCAGTCTAGTATAACACTGTGTAGTAGTACTGCCAGATCATATTTTGGTTCAAGGTAAGCTCTAGGCAAATATCAGTCAATCAGTAATCAGCAGTGACTCACTAGTGCAGCTTATTAAATGCTCTGTATATAGTACATTTTGCCACACATAGACCAGGGTTCGAATCCAGTGCTAGGTAGCACTAAATATTACAGTAGCAATCATGTAATGTTCACAAATTCTCTCTCCGCAGGAACTACAGGTAGATGGGTGAGGTAGGCCATATTATGAGTAGAGAGTTGTGTGTTTTGATTTCCCAGACAGTTAAAATCATTAGCAAAAATGTGAAAAATCAGCAATGTGCAGTCAGAAATAATATGTGTAATCCTGGTATGGCTGTATGCCTGGAGTGTCTGTTAAAAGTTGCTGAAGTCACAGTCACTGCTATTGGGTTCTATTCCCATGCCAGCCAGCTAAAGCCTGATTGCTGTTTAGTGTCTGAACTGTACACATACATGTCTCTCAAGTGTCATAATTTCTCGTTATGTAATTAATAGTGTGTACTCCGCCTGTTACAGGAATACTATGGCAAAGAGTACTTAGATTGCACAGTATCACCATTTTAACCCACAGAACACCTTGGTAGTTCTATAGCTCCACCTGATATTCAAGTGTTCTGTGTAGGTGTGTACCTGCAGTTGTTACCATTTGGCCCATAGTATCCCATGCATATAGCTTGAGAGGTATGTATGTGCTACATCAACTACAGGAGACTTGTACTAACTGTAAACATAAAGAAAATATAGACCTGTGCAGTAGATAGTAGTACTATTGTCAAGGAAGTAAGCTGTAATGTTACTAATGGATTGATTTCCTCTCTCTTTCCCCAGCGCTATTTTCATTTATATATTACTGTTATTCATTGGTTATGGTTTGCTATTAACATATGTTGTTACATTAGCTGTTTTTTGGAGCATGTGTTATTATTGTTATGTATTATAATGGATGCATATTAACATATCTTGTTAAATTACCTATTTTGTTGGCCTTATGCTGTAACTGTTACTGGCATGCTGTTAACATGCTGATTGTTATATTATTTATTGTTGTGTTTCACATAATATGCATTGCTATATAATTGGATTATTTGCAATGTTTGGCATGCTTTTATTACTAACAATGTTTTGATCATACCTAACCTATACTTATTGCTATACCGCCATCACCACAGCATGTCAGGGTAGCCCAGTTCCTAGTGATCCACCTACCTTGCCTCAACCAGCAATGGCACTGGATGCTAGCACATTTGGGACCCAGACATGTGGTGCCCCCTATGTTGCCCCTGCACCACCTGTGTTGGCACGTGGGACCACCTCAGGGGATGGGGCCTGGCCTCCCTCTAGGAGAAGTGGCAGTGGGGGCATTGTCACCCACCAACTGCTGATCATGGTGTGTAGGACTATTTATCAGAGCTGTGAATGCTGCCTGTACCGGATTGATGGCATGCTGGCCAACCTGGTGGGGCATCCTCAACCTGGTGCCCAGCCTCCAGCACAGCCACCCTCAGAGCAGTGAAGAAGCAGTGCTGACTGTCCCATGGGTGGGGACATGAGTCACACTGCTGCTATCAGGAGGCACGTGTGACTTGGTTTCCACAACTCCATTTCCATCCAAGATGTTTACCCCCCCATGTGTCACAAACCGCCCCTGCTAATGCATCCTCTCTTACTCAACTTAGCTCCCCACACATATCTATGCCCTTTCCACAACATTCCACTCTCACCTTAAAAAAAAAGAATAGGCACCTGTTTCACAAAAAAAAAATATCGCCCTATGCATACTCTCCATTTCACACACATGTCCACTGGACACAAGTAATTTGGTTGGCTTGACAATGCAGTTATGTTGTCCTCACCTCCTCTCTCTGGGGTTTGAGAGTCCAATTTCAATTACAAAGTCTGACAAAGTGCACAGCTGTTGCTGTACAAGAAATGGATAGCTATGGTTCTTTCCTACACCCTTCCTGCACATCCATACCTGTCTTTCACTATGTTTCCCCCCTGCTTGCCCCCATTTCACCACTTTCCTATCACCCCATTTTCTTTACTTTATAATTTTAGCACAGGTTTGCACAAATTTCCACTGAGTGGTGCAGTGCAGTGTGCTGCACCACTTCGCTTAGCTACACTTAAATGTGCTTTAATGCTTACATGTGTTTATTACATTGTTACTAACATGTACAAAATAAACACCTCTGCTCTAGTTTGAACCTGGGTCCCTTTCAACTTTAGCCTACTGCATTAACCCACCACACCACACAGATCTTAATTAACACAGTTGTTTCCAGCAAAATATACTGAATGCCACTTACAGTCATTAGGCATGTAACTGAAATAAAAACTAGGCATGTAACTCAAATAAACACTAATGAGAGAAATGGGAGTGTACCTTGGACTCTGGTGCAATAATACACCAGTAGACAGCCAAAGACATAATAGTGGATGTAAGTGAGGCCTGTGATAGCAGGTATATGTGCCCTTTTATCAGCAACCAGTGAAAAGACACCTGCTAAGGCAGAAATGGCAAAGTACATGTACAAGTGGGACCCTGGTGCAGAAATACAACCATATAAAGCCATGCACATACTGATGGGTGTAGATATGTTTCTCACAGCCTGTGCATGTGCACATATATGTTGCAAATACACATGCGTCTGCACTGACTCAGTAGTTCAGTCTGTTAAATGTCTTGCATGCAGTATATTTTGCCACACACAGTCCTCGGTTCAAATCCAGTTTTGTGTTGCAGTGGAATTACATTATTGTGAAGACAGCAAGCAATGACTAACTCATGCAATCAGAATCCACAAAGGCTGCTGCAACTTTATGCACTGATACCCATTTTTGCAAGTCAAAGGCCTGCAGGTAAGGACACAAGGGTTGGGAGGGTGGCCTAATGGTTAAGGTGTTTGCCTTACAAACACAAGGTACAGGGTTTGAATCTCACAGGGGATAATTGGCTAGGCTTAAAATGGCTCGCAAGGGCAGTTAGCCTAGTACTAATCTATGAACCTATGAACCATATAGCCTAACTATATGTTGGCTACTGCTCTGTTATTGGCACTGTTGCATAACAGATGCTCCTTAATCACATGCCTTGATTGGACCATACAGGGTACCCTTACCCTGGCTCTGCCATAATGACAGGACTGACACAGCTGCCACAGTTACACTTACAGCTTGCTGTCCTCCAAAGTGTCCTCACTTGCCCCTATGTATGCTAGGCTGCAGCAGCAGCTGCAGCCTGTAATATACACAGCTGTATGTAAAGGTAGCTGCTACAGACCTACCATACCTCCCAACTCCCTGGAACAAGGGTTCCAGACACAGCCGTATGTAATGGGGGGGGCAAAGGGGCACAGATAGGGCCATGTTTAACGGTTTGCCCCTACAACGATAGTAAGTTGATAGAATAACAGTTATTGCATTAGCATGCATATTCTGACAGGTATGAAGTCTGACACTCAAATGTGTTTCTGTCCTTACTGACCTCAACCCACAATGTTTGACAGTGAACTGCCAGATGACCACAATGTTATGGGACACTGACCACACATATGAGGCAAAACTGTGGACATCCTGCATAAATTTTTACAGCTGACAGTTATGGTACCCTACCCTCTGCTTTGCTGTAGTCTCCACACCTCAGTAATGTCCATCTTAACAACTAAGAACTGGGCCCAGGTCTACTTAAAGCCGTATATATTGTACTGTGGTGGCATTCCATTGGCCAGTGATAGTGAAATTCAGCTGTGTTGGCCGCAATTAGCAATTCTAAGCCACAGATTGGTGCAGGGGCTATTACCTGCTAATGAACAGTACCTTAAAAGGCAGGCAGCTGGTTATGGGGAGCAAGTCTGTATGGCACTTAACTCACACAAAGGACATAATTCCAAAACATTACCAGAAGCAAAATCCAACAAAGGAGTATTGCACTCCTCCAAGTATGTAATAGATTTCTTCATATAACAGGACGCAAATGGGAAGATGGAGGTATGGGGAATAGAGATCACAACAGTAAGCCTGTCTTAGATCTATGATAATGACATGTCATTGATACTCCGCTCTTCTACACTTATAGGCATGCCTCACAACTGCCCTGATTTTCAATCGCATCTTAGCTCCGTCCCTGTCAGTCCCTCCGACAGTGGTTGGCTGTTGTAGGAAAGCAAGTGGATTACACATATTACATATACCCCTGCAATGTCAAATGATGTACTGTAATTCACATCCTTGCATTCAGTCACTGTCTCACAGAAATAGTTCTAACAAAAACTAGGCATGTAATTGGTGTTGCTGGATTGTCCCCATATAGTTGTTGTAATAGCACACTGGTATTTCTCTGACACTGGTCATATGACATATTAGTGAGTATTTGTCCATGGGTGACACACCACAGTAGATTGCAGTACTGGGTGTAGGAATATACAGCATAATCTGTCATGTCACATAGGGACACACCCCAGTATTGCCACTATCTTGGTGGTATCCACAGATGTAGTGCGTTGCCAGACTGCTGGGTAAGACGTGTGAGGGGGCAGTGCATAGTGCAGGCCATCATAGGCATGCCGGATCTGTACATAGTGGATATCCACATATCTGGTCCTGTAAGGTGTTCCCTTTTTGTTGTCTTTCAGGAACCATGTATCACAAAAGACATGTCCCCTTCTCACATGTGGAGAATGACATAATACTGGATGGACTGAGACAGCACCATCAGATGTTGTCTAGGGGGAGGCATAATCGGGAACAGCAGGCAGCATTGTGGGCAGACCTTGTGTGGGATGTCAGTCACATTGGCCAGCAGGACAAGACCTATGAGCAGGTCTGACACCAGGCCACAGACATGCTGAATGCTGCATGTCAAAAGGCAGCTGCTGTTGCCAGGGATTATGGCACCACCAGCGGAGGGCCTAAGACTGAACAACCACTATCAGCCAGAGGGGAATTCCTAGCAAACCTAGAAACACCCGATTGCTCCCAGGTATCTATCAGACCATACATCATGGATGTTGGTGCCACAGTCTACACAGCAGAGGAGCATCCATGTAGGCTTACTGTGTTCACCAGTGTAATACTGTATCAGTCATTGTGGCAGGCTCTACATACCAGTTCATGGGTGTCATGTCTACCTGCATTAAGGGTGGATGTGGTTTATGCAAAGTTGTGCACACATACTCAGATTGGCAGCAATATAAGCCATTATCATGGTAGCTACTGTACATGTAGATATATGCACATATTACCTTGTAGTGCTGCAACATTTGGTGGTGCTGCCAATACCTCTCCCTTACCTTTTCATAGGTCCATCGGGTGTGGCCCAAGTCCATGGTCCTGTACCTGGTAAGAGTAATACTGTTTTGAAAGGATTATATATATATATATATATATATATATATATATATATATATATATATATATATATATAAAAGTTAAGGGCTGCCATTTTGCCCTATGTACACATGTTGCACTTAGCCATATTAGAATAATTGTAGGTTCCATTCTGGAACAGTTAACTACGGTTATCAGAGGTGTGTATTTCAATGAACATCAACAAGTTTGCACTTACAGTTATGAGTGGCTACACAGCCTGGTATACATGAAAAAATTATTCCACGATGCCTGTTCATACACAAAAGGGGGCTGGTGCATATCTGAGGCAGTGACACTAGTACTGGCATATTATTCTCAAGCTAGGTATAGTGGGTGTTATGTGAAGTTCTATCGTGTATCATGTCATATTGCATGCAGTACAGGCAGATTGTACTGGCAAGTTTAACTGCAAAATAGCTGAAGTGCATGCTATAAAGGCCTGGACTTGTTTGTGTATGTTAGTGTGACGTTGTCTGTTGTGCATGACATTGGAGATGAGGAGATGTGTGACTGGTAATGTAGTTGTAGAACCTCAGCTGTATGTGTCTCTGTGGATTACTATACATTATAGTGCAGGTAGTAATGTACTGCTTTTGTCTTGCTTTTTACAGGTGAACAGGGGGGTTGGGTTCTGTTCCCTTCCAAACCTGAAGTCAGTGAGTGTCTCATCGGACTCTAATGATGATCGAGACAAGTAATTAGAGTTCAGACAACTTGTCTTTTGTATCCATGAACATCCTACCTCACTGATTGTTTATGGTGGTAAACCATCTGGGGGGGTTGTTCCCACTCTGTTCCCTCTGCTCACTCCGCTCCCCTGCCCTTCCCCCATATCCCTCCCTCCCCTGCACCTCTACTCTTATCCTAAGCAAACCACTCCCCCTCATTCCTATGATCCAATTATATACAACTCTACTTTGTTCACACCCACATTTCATGCACACCTTTTATTTAGCCAAACTTATCTGCTCTCCCTTATATCCATCACGTTGAATTCACATGCCCTCTACTATAGTTTTCTGCATCTTACTCTACTTTAACATCACAATAAAATCACCTCCTCAAAGTTACTTAAATTAACTCCAGGCTTACCACCTTCTCTTCTATTATACACACAAACTAGTATTGCACCATAATTTTACTACTGACCAATCACATCTTTCCCACCCATCCTTATCACAAACTGCAAGGTAAAACACCTAACCACATTATCAAGGCCCATTCTGAAGTCAAAACATTCCAATCTTACCTTCAGCTGCACACATATCACATGATAACAGTCTTTATTTACACGTGTACTACATTCAAACACACAAAGTCCACATTTACTATTGTTAATCTCACTATCACAGTTGACACGCTGCTCCTAACTTGCCCAGCCTCTTTACACTTAATTCTCCACCTCACTACAGCTATATCTTCACATACCCCCCCACATCAATATACAACAACCTCCTCTAGCCCTCTCCCCAATAAACAACGCAGCTTCTCATATATCTCCTCTCAGATTTTCCCCTATACCCTCCCATTTTATTCAAGCCACAAACTTGCCTCCTCACCTCCTATGAAACCACACTTGACACCAGTACCCTCACCTAGGAGTAAAAACACTTCCCATGGTACGCATTCCTCCTTACCTACCTACTCAAATGTGGAGACATACATCCTAACCCTGGCCCACCCTCTAATCCTAACCACAAGAGTAACCCCAAAGATTTAAACATACTTACACTTAACCTTAGAAGTATATGTAATAAAATAGCTCCAATGCATGCCTGGATTGATCAAAATAAACCTGGCATACTAGTCCTTACTGAAACATAGCTACATCCCAATGTAAAAGACTCAGAAATAATACATCCAAACTTTGCAATAACCAGAAGAGATAGATCTAAAAAAAGGGGGAGGGATAGCACCTCTATATCCCTTTACACTCAACATCACACCCTATCCCAGTGATATACCCATCTTTTCCAATGCTGAGGTACTAATCTCCTTTTTCAACCTCAATATATCAAAAAGAATTTGCATAACAGTAATAAAAATCCCACCAGGTAACAATATACCAGTGTTGGAAAATATTTTATCCTGGACATCCCAAACAATAAACCTTGAAACAATAATCTTAGGAGACGTTAATATAGATTGGCAAACCACAGCTTCTAACTCTCCTACAAATAGTATAAATCTGTATGTTTTTTCTCAGCTTATCAATGCTCCAACAAGATACAGCAAAGATATTACCTGCCAGTCCACCTTAGACTGGATTCTGGTATCCCACCCTGCTAATTACCGCTCTTCTGGTACACTGTCTAGCTCCCTGAGTGATCATCTACCAGCTTACTCCCTTAGAAAAAACTCCCAACAACTAAGAGTGCACACTAAAAAATCAGTTAGGAACTCAATTAATTTTTGTCAGCATAAATTCAACAATCTCCCCCAGGAAATAGACTGGACACTCCTTAAACAACTACCCCTTAATGATGCTGTACTAGACTTTAACAAATACCTTCCTCCACATACTTAATACACTGACTCCCATTCGTATGAAAAAAATCAAAAAGAACCCAGCACCATGGCTCTCTAAGGAATGTAAGCACCTGATGAAGCAAAGGGACCTAGCCTGGTCAACCTGGAAAAAAAACAAAAATGAACAAAATCATGTTAATTTCAAAACACTACATAACAAAGTGACAAAACTAATCAAGAGAGATAAGAAGTCATATTATTCCCAGCATCAACTCCAGCATAAAATCAATCCCAGTAAATGCTGGCACTCCATATCTTCTCTACTTAACCCTGGAAGAAATGGAGAGCACACCCTATCACCTGATACCCCTCCATCACAAATAGCTGAAAACTTTAACAAGCACTTCATAAAATCAATTTCAGACTTACTAACACCCCTAATGCTGGACCCCCCCACCCTTCAACCTATTCAGACACGACCCCAGGCCATCAACTACTTCTAACCCTTTCATTACTAACCCCCAAACTCAACAAAATGTCATACAAACCCCATTCTCATTTCAGCCCATACCCACTGACACCATTAAGAAACTGCTACAGAAACTAAAACCTGCTCTACTTCAGCTAACAATCTCCCCCCATACTACCTCAAACTGGCTGCTAACTCAGTCACCTACCCAATCAGTATCCTTCTAAATAGGTCTTTATCCAAATCAGAAGTACCTACCATATGGAAACAATCTCATATCACCCCCATCCACAAAGGAGGCAACTCTTCTGAGCCATCCAATTTCCATCCTATATCCATCTTGTCACTCACCCTCATTCAATACACTGATTCCACAATAACCTGCACTGCTCAATCACTACCAGAACTACTCTCAAAAAACCCAGCAGTCCTTTATACCAGTAGAATCCTGGCTAAGAAATGCCCAACTCTTTCTTAATCCAAAGAAGACAAAACTAGTACTCTTTCATCCCAAAAATACCTCCCTTATCACTGATTATTTCAACATCCTTGCATCTGACAACACTGCCATGGAAATAGTGCAGGAAACTAAATTTCTAGGTGTTATCATTGGCAATAAACTTTCATTTCACCCCCATACACAGCAAAATATAAAGAAAACTCATCAAAAACAAACATTTCTTTACTGCAGCAACCAAAATAAGAAGTTATGTACCTACCATAACGTTCCATGTTAGTTGTCTTCTTCTCGCCTTCTTTCTTGCTGGATGGGTTCGGAGCCGATCCTCGGCTCTGACTCGGCCAATACTAAAGCTCGAGAGCTAATTCCAACGGCTTGAGGCTCCCCTATATCCCACAGTGCTAGGCGGTAACTACTCAGATCTCATTTGATAGCTAAACCAAGCAGTTCTGGTCTCCACAGTATGGAGAAAAAGGAACCCACCTCTATATAAACCTGAATGTAAGCTACCACAAACATAAAAGGGGGAATAGAGGTGGTAGAACATGTGGCAAGGAAACTCCAAAAGAAGATCCCAAAATTTCCTATCGGTCTGTCCAGGCTAGGGGGAAGGAGGGTGGGACGCAAGAAAGAAGGCGAGAAGAAGACAACTAACATGGAACGTTATGGTAGGTACATAACTTCTTAATGTTAAGTTGTCAATCTCGCCTTCATTCTTGCTGGATGGGACCACATCCCTAGCACCTTATTCTGGGTGGCTTATCGGAACAGACTCTTGAGAACAGTGGAACCAAAGCTGGCACAGTTTCTGGAGGCCATATCCAATTTGTAATGTAAAATGAAGGTATGAGGAGAAGCCCAAGTGGCTGCTGCACAAATGGAATCTATTGGCAGCCTGTCCTGAAAAGCTACAAATGTAGCTAATGCCCTAGTTGAATGAGCTCTAGGTCTTGAAGGCAGTTTTTGATGTCTGATTTCATAGATGAAGGTAATTATAGAGGTAAGCCATCTTGAAAGGGACACCTTAGTAACTGGAAGGCCCAATTTCCCTTCCGCATAAGAAGGAAAAGTTGATCAGATTTCCTGAACTGTTTAGTCCTGTCTAAATAATATCTAAGTTGGCGGTGAACATCTAGAAAATGTAACTTTTGTTCCGACCTGTTGGAATAGTCAGGGAAGAAGACGGGGAGATTAATCGTTTGGTTCAGATTTGTCTCAGAGGAAACTTTAGGTAGGAAGGACAGATTAGTCCGGAGGGACACCCTATCTTTGTGGAAAACTAAGTAAGGAGGATGACTGCACAGAGCATGAAGTTCAGATACCCTTCTAGCTGAAGTTATGGCTACTAGAAAAAGTGTTTTCCATGAGAGCAGTTTAAGAGGGCATGAAGCCACTGGTTCGAAGGGGGGGGGGTCAAGGATGCCAGAACCAAATTCAAGTCCCATTGAGGTGGGGGATCTTTGATTGGGGGCTTGAGCAGAAAAACACCTCTTAAAAAGGCTTTGCAGAGCTTATGGGGCATGATACTGGAGTCTGAGACTCCTACATGAAAATTAGATATACCAGCTAGTTGTACTCTAATGGTAGATGAAGAAGAGCCTAAATGGAAGAGCTCTGCCAGAAAGTCTAGGATAGACTGGATAGGTGCAGTGAAGGGGTCTATATTTTTTGATGCTGCACAGAAGGAAAAACGTTTCCACTTATTATTATAAATCTTCCTGGTAGAAGATTTGTGAGAGGCTATCAGGATGTTCCGGACCGAATGAGAGATTAAGGGAAGCCTGGCTAGGGTAGGAATTGGAGAAACCACGCTGTGAGGTTGAGAGAATGAAGGGAGTGGTGCAGCTTGCCCGACTGGTAGGTCAACAGATCTGGCACCGGGTCCAGATGCCAAGGCTGCTCCAACAGGTAATGATGGAGGAACGGAAACCATATCTGTCGAGGCCAGTAAAGGGCAATGAGGATCATTGTAGCTCTCAAGGTGATAGCTTTCTGAATGAATTGAGATATCAGTGGAAAAGGGGGAAAAGCGTACAGAAGTCCCTGGGGCCAATCGTGGACTAGAGCGTCTCTGGTGGGATGGCCTGGTAATGGGAAGAGAGTGAAGAAGTCGTGACACTTGCTGTTTTGGGGAGTAGCAAAAAGATCGCAGCAAGGCTGGCCCCATCTTTGGAAGACTTTTTCCAGCACCGATTTCTTCAGAGACCACTCGTGGGGCATGAGAATGGCCCTGCTCAACCTGTCCGCAATCACGTTGGACTTCCCAGGAATGTGCGTTGCTATCAGAAAATGCTGAGAAGAAATCGCCCACTGCCAAAGTCTGAGTGCCTCTCGACGTAAGGGGTAGGATCTGGTTCCGCCTTGTTTGTTGATGTACCACACTACGGACATGTTGTCCGTCTAAATTGCAATAGTCCCCATGGGAAGAGAGTCCTGAAGGGCTTGCAATGCTAAAAGCACTGCTCTCATCTCTAAGACATTTATGTGCAAGGGCACTCGAAAGGTTGACACGTGCCCTGGACTGTCCTGCCCTGATAATTCCTCCCCCACCCGATCAGGGAGGCATCCGTTGTCACCGTGGTGACTGGGGGGGGAATGAAAGGTCTGCCTTGGAGAACTTGAGGTGATGTGATCCACCAAGACAGGTGATTCTTGCATGATTGAGTTATTAATATGATGTGAGACATCGGGAGCTGTTGGAAGGACCATTGAGTAAACAGCATCCATTGGAGGATCCTCATGTGGAAACGAGCTAAAGGGAGAAGGGTGATAGTAGCTGCCATGAGTCCTAATACTTTCAAGACTACCCTAGCTTTGACCTTGTTGCATTGTAATAGAAGGTAAACTTGTTTGCGGATATCTAACACTCTTTGCTCTGTAAGTCTGGCGGAAAGATTGAGTGTGTCTAAGGTGGCGGCTATAAAGGTAATAGATTGACAAGGCGACAAGGCAGATTTTTCGAAATTTATTGAGATGCCTAGAGCTTGGCAAGTTTGGATGGTGAAGTCTCTGGCTAGAAGCAGTTGATGTCTGGTGGTGGCGGTAAGGAGCCAGTCATCTAAATATGGAAACACCTGGAATCCTTGACGTCTCAAGTGAGCCGCGACCACTGCCATGCATTTGGTAAACACTTGGGGGGCTGTAGTGAGACCAAAGGGCAGGGCTCTGAACTGGTAGTGGCTGGCTCCCAGCCTGAAGCAGAGAAACCTCCTGGAGCATCTGTGCATTTTGATATGGTAGTAAGCATCCTGAAGGTCTATCGAGCACATCCAATTGTCCTGACCCAAGAAGGGTAGAATGGACTGTAGCGTGACCATCCGGAATTTTGTTTTTTTGATATAATTGTTTAACTTGCTGAGATCCAGTATAGGTCTCCAGTCCCCTGTTTTTTTTTGGTACCAAAAAGAATTTGGAGTAGTTTCCAGATCCTTGCTGGTCTGCTGGGACTGATTGGATAGCTCTTTTTGATTGCAGCTTTGATATTTCTAGTGCTGCTTGTTCCCTTAGACTGGGTGGAACGTCTGGAAGGGATCCTTTGGGTTGGGAAGGGATGTGAATAAAGGGAATTTTGTAACCCATGGATATGATTGACTGTACCCATTTGTCTTGGGTGAGGGAAAGCCAGGCTTTTGGGTACAGTGATAATGTTCCCCCGACTGCCTCCGAAGGTGGACAGCCGGGCAGCTCCTCAGGGATGCTGAAAGGGTTTATCAGAGAAAGTTTCTCTGCTACCCTGGTTTTGCGGACCTCCTCTGCCTCTAGGGAGGCGTCTATTGTTATTCCCCCCTCTGCCTCTAGAGGGGAATCGACCTTGTGCGTCAGATGAGACTCCCTAAGGTTTGCGGAACCACATTTTTCCTCCCCTCTGACCTTTTGGATAAGGTCTAGAAGGGGTAGAAAAACGGACTCCCACAACAGAGAGAGTCTTACCTTCTACCTCGCACCTAGTCAATGTATCCTTCACCTGAGGACCAAACAATGTTGAGCCATCAAAGGGGGAATTGGTGAAGGATGCCTTGAAAGGGTCCGCAAAATTGCAAAGCCGCATCCAGGCGTGACGTCGTAAAGCTACACCTGTGCCTGCGGCCCTACTCCCCCCATCAGCAGCATATGAGATAAGCCGCATGGGGGAGTTAATAATCGAATTCAGGGTTGCCAACTGGGAGTTCATCTTGTCTTGGAACCCCTCAGCTGTTGGATCCTGTATAGTCTCACCCATATCTTTGAGCTAATCTCTCTGGAGACGGGTGAAGTGACACAAGTAGTTCAGCAACCGTATTGAAAAGGTCACTGATGAAAACATTCGCTTACCGTACCTGTCCATGGTCCTAGACTCCTTATTAGGAGGATGGACAGGTACCGAAGGATCGGCTAACTCCCTCTTAGTGGCTGTGGCCACCACCCTGGCATCAACAGAGACACCTTTTGATAGAAACTCTTTCTCCTTAGGGGCAGTAATAACTTTTGATGGCCTCCTTGGGGTAGGTTCCACTGAATCAGTGGCCGTCCAAGCCTTTCTTGCCACCACTTCCATAAGGGGATCAAAGGGAGGGAACACCCAGGAGGTGGAAGGGCGAGAGCCAAATGCCTCAAGGTAAACTGACTCGTCCTCTGAAGGGTTAAGGGCGGGCCAGTTCCCCCTCTGTTTCAGGATTTCAAGGATGTCAGCAAAGGAGACATCCTCAGAGGGGGACCGAGGGGAACCTTCAGATTCCTCCAAGTCAGTGTCAGAGGTGATAGACTCAGGGGAGTCAATGTGCTCCTCTTGCACTGTCTCTTCTGAGGGGGTTCTCCTACCGGATCAGGAGAGGCCTCGGAAGAGGAGGAAATTCCCAATTGGGAAACCTGAGGAGCTGGCTCTCTGCGATCTGATACAAGGGGATGGGTAGAAATCACTGCAGGCACTGAAGAGGGAGGAGCTGACGGAGCTGACTGTGGGGTAGACACTGGGTCCCCGCTCCGAGGAGACAAGGACCCCCCCCCCGACACCAACAGGGACGGCTCCGAGGCTGATGTCGGAGCCGAACTCACCAGCGCCGATGCTCCAAAAGGGAGAACGGAGTCGGACAAGGGTCCGATGCCACTCGCCCCCTCGGAGCTGATGAGGGAAGCCTGGCACCGAGATCCCTCCAATGAGGAAATTGGAGCAGACGACGGAGCTGAAAGGGAAGGTATTGGCTCCAAAGCACCGACAGCCACGGCTCCGATGAGCCCCAGCTCCGAACTCAAAGGAGGAATAAAATCAGGGATGGAAATAGCCGCTGACTGTTGAGTAGGGCTATGCAGCATTTGGGCCAGTGCCTCGGACTTGAGAAGTCTACTCACCACCCTTTATAAATCATGGTCGGACAGCCTGGAGGACCGAGAAGAATGAGACCTATGGCTCTGTTCTGATAGAAGAGGAGATCCCGGCGCCAAATGGATGGAGCCGATGGAAGGGGACCTAGACTTCTTCTTAGCAGGTGGCTCCGATAAGCCTATTGGAGCCGACTGAGTCTTGTCAACCTCGGCTCCAGCCCGAGCCGAGGTGATGGTATGAGATTTGAAAACATTGGCTCCAGCCGGAGCCGATGTCGAAGCCGATTTAATGCTTCCAGGGTACGGCTCTGAAACTGGAGCCGATGGTCTGGAAGTCTTAGAAGGCTTCCCTGACACAGACTGGGTCGGGGGGCCCTCAGGCTTTAACAAGCCATGTAATATCAATTTATTTTTGCGTTCCTGCAGGACTCTAGGGCTGAATGCATGGCACATAGCACATGAGTCCTGCAGGTGCAAAGGTCCCAGGCAATATACACAAGAAGTGTGACCGTCTGTCAGAGACATTTTCTGACAGCACGAATCACACTTCTTGAAGCCTGAGACCTTGGAGTCTTTAGACATCCTAAACTCAGTGTAAAAACACAAGCACAACACACAAACACACCCTTAAGCAAATATAAAAAAATCCAGTCACACTGAAGGACTAGGGGAAGGAGAGGGAGAGGGCCAAAGGCCTAAAAGTTAAGAAGGGAATAAAAAAGGATTTCAGACACTAGAGGGGGACCCGATTTAAACTAATGAAATACTATAAATAAAACTATGGTAAAAGGAAAAAAATAGGGGTTGAAACAGAAGTTTCTAAACCAGAAAACTTACTAACCTGCCAGAGCCGGTAGAAGAAGCACCTCGTCAGCTAAGCGGCAAACGAGATCTGGGTAGTTACCGCCTATCATTGTGGGATATAAGGGAGCCTCAAGACGGTGGAATTAGCTCTCGAGCTTTAGTATTGGCCGAGTCGGAGCCAAGGATCAGCTCCGAACCCATCCAGCAAGAATGAAGGTGAGATTGACAACTTAACATCTACCCTTGCAAAAACATTTTACTTCCCTCTCTTCTTTATGGTGCCCCTATCATAACTAACTTACAAAATTCTACCCTAAGCAAGTTGGAACAGTGCTACAACAAAGTTGCAAAGTTTGCCACAAACTCTAAATATCACACACACCACTGTAAACCACTCATAGAATTAAACTGGCTTGAACTACCCAATCAACTTGCCTTTATTCAGCTGTCTTCCTTGCACAACCTTATTTTCAAGCCTACTGCCTGCCTTGCATTAGCCAATTTAGTCACACCTTACACACCAAATCGATCCCTATGATCAGAAGACAAAAATCTCTTAGCTATCTCAAAACTCTAATCTGACAAATCACTGGAACCACCACGATGAATAAAACTATGGATTTATTTCAGAACAGAACAAGCGCTTTCACGCACTTAGCTAGTGCGCTTCATCAGGTTACATTAAACAAAATTATACCTTGTCCTTATATATAAAAAACACGCCCTAATTAACAGGTAATTGGGCAGGCAAAGGCAATTTAATTCAGTTTAAAGAAATAAATTCACATTTTAAAAATGGTCATAGTTAGTAAAACACTACAAGAACTTCTCAAGATTTCATCAGACCATATATGAAATCAACTCATTTAGTCCACATTAAAAACATTTTTTATATAAACAAAAATAATCACATTATCCTAAATTATGTATATCGTTTCAAAATATTTCCATACTAAAAATGTTATTCCAAAATTCATGTCCAATGAGATTAGTTCTACAAATGATTTATATATATTATATTCACAATATAAATAAATATATGCTGTCCTTATTGGCAGACTAATAAAATCAGCATAAGCCATAAGTGCAAAGTGCAAATAGAGGAAAGGGAAGGGAAAAGGGGGGGAGGGGGGAAGGGGGGGGTGGAAGTGAATGGTAATGTAAAGGCTGTGAGAAAACATAGATAAGATTAATTAACTGATATACACAATGTAAATGAAATATTGATATATCTCATAAAAGGCATAAATCAACAATCACAGGCCAACCCAAACCAAGATCTGTTTACATCATAGAAAATTATTATGACTTTAGCCCAATCTACCCAGGGCTCTTGTGTAGGGGAGCATAAGAGAGGAGAAAAGTGAAACAAAAACCACAAGGCAAATGGCATCAGTGGTTATTCATAGAATTGCAGGTCTAATGCTAAGGGCTGCATTCAGGCCAGGTTCTAGATGTGCCCTAAGGGTTAAGATCCATCTTAACTCATTCAACTCAAGGGTTCCTAATGTATTACCTTCCCTTCTATTGGGATATAGAATCTGTAAGACCCTAAACTTAAAAACATGGGTCGGGAATGACTGACAATGTCTAGCTAAGGCATTGTTTGTGTTTGCCTTTCGTATATCATATATATGATTGTAGACCCGATCTTTGAGTCTACGTGTGGTCATTCCCACATAGTAGGCTTCACAATTTTCACATGTAGCCAAATAGATTACGTTAGTGGTATCACATGTGGCATAAAAGTTCGGTGTGAACATAATACCTAACTCCATGTTTTCATATTTCTGATCAACCGTAATAAACTTGCAAGTGCAACATTTCTTGCAAGGAAAGGTTCCTTGCCTAAACTTGACCCTTATATCAGAAGGTACATGTAACACTTTCTCCTTACATAATAGTCTTTTCAAATTGAGGCAGTTACTATATCTAAAACTAGGGTATTCCCCTACCACTTTTAACAGATCTCTATTCATACTAAGCAATTTCCAGTTCCTACATAGGATGTCCTTTATGTATTTTACATCATTGGTGTATTTAAGATCATATTGTACCATACTTCTATGGAATCTGGTAAGATATCTATAAGGACATTTTTCTAAATAAGTTCCCTGAACAGATGTAGCATTATTTCTAAGGCTCGTTACTAACTGAATGGGATATCCCCTCTTCATAAAACATTTTGCTTGAAAATCCAATAAACAATCACCATCATTAACATTATTGCACAGTCTGGTTACCCTAGCCATCTGATTTTTTACCACATTAGGAAAAATGTGCCTCGGGTGCATACTCTCATAATGGAGTATGCCATTCCTCCAACACGGCTTTCTATATAGGGAGGTTGTGATCTCATTCATACCGTTCTTGGTTATAGTTACATCAAGATAATTGACACTGGTGAAAGAAAGCTCATATGTAAAATCAAGAAAGGATGTAGTTGACCCCATGTATTTAACAAAGTCATGCAGAGATTCGACACTACCATTCCAAAAGAGGAGGATATCATCAACAAATCGCCTGTATAGAATGGCGTTAGCAATGAAATTCTTGTTATTAAAAATATACATCCTCTCCCATTGGTAGACTGCTATATTCGCATAGGCATTAGCACAGGGGGTGCCCATGGCTACCCCCCATGTTTGCCTATATATCTTGTCTTGAAACATGAAGATGTTATTATTTAATATTAAATCCAACAAGGTGCAAATAATTAGCTGATCATTATTATTGATGTTATCACATTCATTTAGACAACTCCTAACAGCCTCAATACCAAACTCGTTGGGTATGCTGGTAAATAAACTCTTTATATCTAACGTAACCATTAGGGTATCTGATTTCATATTTTCAAGCAAGGAAGCATCTTTAAGGTCTTCCAACAATTTAAATGAATTTTTCAAAATGGTAGGTACCATTCCTACTAATGGGCCTAACTTAGATTGTACATATTGAGAGGCATGCTCAGTGACCCAGAGCTTTCCAGATACTATTGGTCGTAGGGGCGGGGGGTATACCCCTTTATGCACTTTAGGCAGCCCTTTGATTATAGGAATCAACGGGGCCTCAATGTCTAGAAACTCATATAGGCACTTGTCAACACATCTAGACATTAAAAGATCATATATTGTATCATGAACGCTTCTAATAATCGAGGCAACTTCTATTTTACTTATTAGAGAATAGGCCATATCATCCTCTAACATCTCTTTCATCAAACCATTATAAAAGTTAGCATCCATTATTACAACACCCCCCCCCCCTTTATCAGCCGGTCTAAACACCAGACTGTCATCATTACATAAAGAATCCAAGCCATGTTTCTGTGCATTATTCAAGTTCACAAATAGTCTTCTGTGTCGCTTCTCTCTATAATAAACATAAAGATCATGTTCACAAGCTCGTTGAAAGCATTCAATAGAGCCTGGTAGAGGTGGCACAAAAGTACTCTTTCTTTTTAAAGCTGTAGCATTGTATGTACATTCATCATTACCAGAGTCTTTATATAGGAGCTTAAGGGCCACTTTTCTGGTGAATTTGCGGAGCATGATAAGGGTATCAGATAGTTCGCTCCCTCTAGAGGGAATGAAAGAAAGTCCCCTATTTAGTACTGAGCATTCTGCTTCAGTTAAGGCTCGAGATGACATATTAAAATACAATGTATTCAATATTTCTTCTTCCTGGTATCCCGGTTCTCGCCCGACATCTTGCGTTTGCCCCTTCCTCTGCTTGTCGAGCGCGCCTGCGCCCGATGTTTGTAGGGAAGCGGGAAGTTTAAAGCAGTCGCTGCTTCTGGGGCAATATTCAACTGATGTACACCATCCTTAGGTCTTGCTCCTCCTGTTACTATTTTTAAGCCCTGCTGGTTACAAGGTATGGAAGAAGTCGACAAAGCAATATCCACTTCAGATTGAGTAAAAGTGGAAACAACACTGTTAGAAACACTGTTCACCGATTCAGTTCGGTTAGTCATACTGGTTATGCCATTAGAAGCTACATTGGTCTGCTCATTAATTTCCCCTGAGGCAACCGCTTCATTAAACCTCGGCCACATAAAAATGTGGCCGGATTGGAAATCACTACAGTCCCGTTTAAGCTTCCTAAGCTTAATTTGTTCTAGCTTGTTACTATAGAACATTAGTTGTTTCAACATGTTGTTCAATTTAGACACACAAAAGTCACTTTTATACAGTAAAGTCAAATTCTTGTGCTCACCTTCAACCTTGTTGATAAGTTCATTCTCTATGGGCTGGAAATAATCAATAAGTAGCTTGATATAGTTGTTACCAAGGTCAATATTTAGTTGTTGCCACCTCCGTAGGAGCTCCGGATGAGCCTCTCCATAGCTCGGCATGCAGAGGACGTGCATGCCTCGCGGGATGACTTTAAAATGCAAGCACGCCTCTAGGTGCTTCCTCTGCCAAATAAGCCTATGAAGCTTATAGAGATCATTTTCCAGGCTCCTTAACGCTCCATAGAATTCTTGTAGATTTTCAATATTTGGATTTACTGCTGATGAAGTATTACCTTTGGTATCAAAATTCAGGAGAGAATTCTCTCGTTGATGGAACAACTCATTCCAATTATCAACATCACCAGTATTTTCAGGGACATAGTCAAGTTCAATATTTGGTGTTTCCATCGCGTGTCGGCTAGCCAGGAACAAGAACAAACAAGCCAATACTAATAGCACCAAACCCAGCACGACCATCCAAAGGTGCCAGCGAAAAAGTATAGTAGAATAATCTGACAAATCACTGGAACCACCACGATGAATAAAACTATGGATTTATTTCAGAACAGAACAAGCGCTTTCACGCACTTAGCTAGTGCGCTTCATCAGGTTACATTAAACAAAATTATACCTTTGTCCTTATATATAAAAAACACGCCCTAATTAACAGGTAATTGGGCAGGCAAAGGCAATTTAAATCAGTTTAAAGAAATAAATTCACATTTTAAAAATGGTCATAGTTAGTAAAACACTACAAGAACTTCTCAAGATCTCACAAGAAAACCTGGTCACTCTCTGTATTCATACTCTGTCTCTATATATTGGAATTCACTACCTCTGACTACCAGGTCTATGCCTGGCCTAACCCATTTCAAAGCCTCTTTAAAAAATCATCTCAAAAATACATGGCTCTGCTCCTGCATAAAGCCTGCCTAGTGCTAAGGTCCTCCTCTTCTGTCACATTTCAATCCCTCACAGATTGCAAGATCTTAAAACTCTTCTAATGCCTTCTCTGCTTCTATACCATATCCTTAAGCTACTGCTCAGGCTTTATTGCTTCTATTCTTCTTAACTCTCTCGCTATATGTCTACATCATTAACTTTCTGGCTGATATTTTTCTCACTGAAACTAACATTCTATTTTTCATGTACTATAACAGTCAGTGTCACACATTGCACTACCTACATACTTTTTTTGACACTTTCTACATCATGTATGATGAGAGTAACTATTATCGTCTGTAATGTTTTAACTGTATAGAATTGTTTAGATGTGTAGTGATATATTACATATTGTAGCAGTTTGTTCTTTCAACTTATTTTTTGTATAGTATTTCTAATGTAATGTTTATTGTATTGGATTATACTGTATTTGTATTATACTGTATGTGGAGCTTTTCTCCCCGGGTCTCTGCTGAAAATGGATTCTGTAGAACCAGTCAGACCACCCTGGTAAACAAATGTGAAATAAATAAATAAATAAATAAATAAATGATGGTGGCCATAGTGAGGAACAGGTAGGGTTGTCGGGGGCTGAATCTGTCCTAGAGGTTGACATCCCTCTTCTGCCCCCATTATCTCTGCACACAGTCAGTATGCCCACACATACCCAGTCCTCAGAGGCCACAGATATTAGACAGTCAGGGGATGATGACATTGACCAGGACAGTGTGGCAACTATGGCATCAGTGAGTGTAGACACAGACTATAGCTAGAGAGCTGGAAAGGTCCCACAGAGGCAGATTGACATGGGGTGCTCATAGGAGGACTGCTGTCCATCCACCACCTGTTGCAGGTGTCACATCACGGGTCACTCAGTGTATATTTTGGGCCATCATGGAGGCACAGGCATGTTTTGAATGCAACACCAGATGGATGCTTAGGGTTGTGAATGCAGCACAGTCTGACATCTGTGACTGCCTTCACTACATTGGGGACACACTGGATCAGTTCACTGATGCAGTGGACATACTGTGGCCTGAGACAGTGCCTGTCTTACACTGCACATTGTCTGTGCTGGAACATCTTGTTGGAGTTGGGCATCGGACACGTGGGTGTAGAACAGCAACACCATCTGCTGAGAGTTCATGCGGCCATGCACAGTCATGCTCCCATAGTGGCAGTACCTCCAGCACTACAGAGGGAAGTGTGGTGTCCACATCATGACATGGCAGGCCATGGGTATGTGGTCCTGGGTAATCCTGTGGGGGGACACAGCCACAGCAGGCAGCAGTTACCATCAGGTACACGCACCACATCTGACCTTGGGCATAGTGGTGCCAGTGCTACTCCTGGCAGAGCCAGTTCCAGTGTCTACTCTACCATATACAGTCCACAGCTTTCCAATATACATGCGTGTAGGGCTAGAACTGAGCTTGACTGTGTACATGCACACAATCAAACACCACTGTCACATGCAGGTCACCAACAAACACACATGGCACATCTCCATGATCCATCTAATCTGCACCCCTTCATGACTCACACACATCCTGTCAACTGCTGTCAACTGTGCAAGTTATAATACCTGTGCCACATCCTTGCCATCCATTCCATCGATGCAGGGAAATGCAATTATGTGTCTGACGCACAGGGTGACTATATTACTTGACATGAACTTGTGTAGTGCTGAATTGATTTGCCATGCAACTTATTGTGGGCCACAACAGGTACTGTAAGCTGGCATGTGTCATGACTACACATCACACTTTATGTTTTTTTGTTGCATGCTGTTGGACTACTGTTGGTGTTACAGAATGAGAGGTGTGTCATGGGCCTGTTTATGTTTCTGTTGCAGGAGTCTCATGGGATAAACTATGGACACATGGTGTCAATACAGTGGCACCGGATGACATGGCAGCACAGCAGAGATATGATGTCAGCAGGGTATGGCAGTATATGAGCATGGCTCTCTAGCTGCATATGTCTGGAACAGTCTATCAGGGACAATGGGGACAGTCAGCATAATCATGCACTCATACGTTGTGATAAGGTCTGCTACCCTTGATACCTGTTACCTAGGTTTTCTGTGCTTACAAATCTACAAGGTGTGGCAATGAAGATGACACATCTACAAATATCCAGTGTCTGGGTCAGACAGGTGGCGAACATTAATTATGATTATGTAGAGGAGGGCAATTTAGGGCCAGCAGCTAGTTACAGGGCCATAAAATGCATAACATTGCATGAGGATAGCCTGTAGAGGCATGTCTGTAGTGCTGCTAGGGCATATATTTACACACACACACGCACACACACGCACACACACACACACACCCACACACACACACACACACACACACACACACACACACACACACACACACACACACACACACACACACACAGAGTTGACTAATGTGAGATTAGAACCCCTACCTATTTAGTATTACACAGTATCACTTGCAGTACTTAACACACGTGCCACAAAGCTTACCTGATATTTAACTGTCAGCCAGTGCTCTTAAGATCAGGACAATTTGGAGGCCAGCAGCTAGTCAAAGGGCCATAAAAAGCATAATCATTTTACAGAAATAAGCCATATGGGCATGTCCATAGTGCTGCAAGAGGATACATTCACACACACACAGTTGGCTGCTGTCAGATTAGAACCACTTCCTATCTAGTTTTACACACTACAACTCACAGTACTTATCGCATGTGCGACAGGTTATGGCTGTTGTATATGTGGATGCAGGCACAGTACTTGTGCAGTACGGAAAGTGGCCTTGTGTTAGACAGCATGTGTGGACTGCAGAGTGATACTGATTGGTACTGTTATTGTATGAGGTGTTCTAGGAGTGGGATACCTGGTAATATCCCTGCTGTGTGTGTACAGTTACCAGTATGGCCATATGTGGTTGGTTGCAGTTAGACAGGTAGACATGAAGACAGGGACAATATGGCTTGTCCAAGGTATGCATTGAAACTATTGTACATTACAACACCTGCTCATTTGTATCTGTATACAGGGTAACATTCCTCAGGCATAGGGATCTGTGGGTAAGTGGATTATGTACTATTGCGGCCTTGGTCTGGTTCCATCAGACAACTGTTATGATGTGTAAGTGCAGATAACCCCAGCATTCTGATGGTATATGGGGACATTTGTACAGCCCCACACATTATATATATATATATATATATATATATATATATATATATATATATATATATAATATATATATATATATATGCATATAACAGGGATGTCTCCTTAAATGTTGCTGTGTATGTACGTTATGTAAATGTGTTATGTAGATATATGTGGAGAGTCTGTGTATCATTGTACTTTATATATATATATATATATATATATATATATATATATATATATATATTGGTATTACATGTATACGTGCCACATAGTGGTAAATTCACTAATCATCTGTGAGGGGGATAGGGACAGACAGATATGTATACGTAGCTGTCTGTATGTACAGGCATATTTCCACATAGCAGATCTTTGTGAGGAAGAAGCACCAGACTTGGGCTCAAGTTAGCTAAGTCTAGGAGCAGGTCCAGTATGACTGTCAGTACTTACAAAGAGAATCTAGGCCAGAGCTACCTGTACTTCGGTCCAGGATGTTGTGTGCTGCAGACATTGGCTGCTGCACCTGTTTTTGCAGTCCAGCACTTCCCTGAAATTGTCCAAGGCATTTCCCGGTTGTATTCTGTACTTAATATGTGACTGGGGTACATGATGTAACACCACACACAGGGTGACAGTCTACATATCTCTTACTGTACTTGTTTCTGCAGATTGTCCAGCATTTTGCCCCATATGTGTGGTCTGTACCACATACATTTGTGGTTTTCCAGTAAAATATTGTAAAATGCAGTCACTGAATTGTTCTAACTACTGACACATTTAAGTGACAGCCTTTACATCCTGCAGATAATCTGTCCTGTTGCAACCTGCTGTTATACAAGCCACCTTCTAGGTGTAATGTCTGTTTGTAGTTTTGGCCCTTTGTCCCCCCATTCTTTCTGGCTTTGTCTATCTTTCTTGCAGTAACAGATTGAGGGGTATGACAGTCTGTGGGAATGCCACCATATGACTACCTCACATGCAAAAGATGTAAATGCTGCCAGATTCAAATCACCAGCACCATCACTCACGCTAATGTCCCTAGCCCACTGAGCCACACCATCCAGCAGACAGAGAGGTTTTATTCCTCACACAATCAATAGCATACATTGTCACCCCTGCATTACATGGAAGATACTTGTGGCCAGGTTCTATGTCACAGCCCTGTAATTGTCTGGTCTGCTGATATATCATTGCAGATTTACTGTTACAGCAGTTGTATGGGAACATTGATGTGTTGGGTGTAGGGGACGACCCAACCTATGCTCTGCTGGCATACACAGTTGTGTGACTGTCCTGTGACCCCACTGTTTGCCATCTCCCTTGAATAATTTAGTGGATTCCCCAGCCAAGTGGCATAGTGAATATTATGGGGCACATACTATTGCACTGAGTACCTCTTGTCCCATGTGGCTGCCTGCAAGTAGCCCAGTAGCCCACTATATTCCCTTGCATACACGGAGCAGATCCATACATATGCTACCATATTCTAGTACCCCTTACAAGTGGTGTATAGGTGAGTGACTTACCTTGCAAATACAGCAGTTGATGGACCTGTATTTCGGGAATGACTCTGCTGATGCATGCAGTACACAGCCAATACATGGTTAGTTACAGGTTATAAGGGCTGGCTGGCATCATTTTTACTATGTATGCAAGTCAGTGTAAGGTGTCAGTCCCTAGGGCCCTAGGGTGTCAGTGCATGTGCTATGGATTGTTTCTTGGCCAAGGCCAGTGCATACTGAGCATGCCTGTGTCTATTTTATAAGAATGAAAGTGCATATGTGCGACTACATAAAAGTCAACACATAATGCACAAAAACTAAAAATAGCGATCGGCCACGTAAGCGCAATATTTCATAGGGAAAAAGAAATAACGCGGTCGTTCACTAAAAAAAATAATTTAACATCATAAACAGGTGGGGGGGCTTTGCCTCCCACCCCCCCAATGTGGGGCATTCTGCCCCCACACCCCCCCTAACTAAATATACCAACTACGAGATCACACTATAGGGAAGGAAAGGGCAAGTCCATGAAGTTGGTAACCATCTCTTTGACCTATGACGTATTCATTGGATCGCTTAAATGCAATTCGATGAATATGTGTCGCTGTTTCCATATTCACTGAGAAGCATTTTTGTGCTTTTAATATATACCCAGCATGCCTATGTCTGCCTACAGGGACATCCTCAGGGGGTTCTTCCTCAGATCCCCCTGTGGGTGTGGCTGTGAGGAGCTAGGCACTGGTGAGGGGCTGTGTATCCCTTCTCTTTACTGATCCTGCTGCAACTGTTTCCCCAGATCATATTGTGTAACATGGCACATACTGTGAACATCTGTGCACATATGGTTGGACAGTACTGCAGGACTCCACTAGATGTATCAAAGCACAGAAACTGTGACTTTAGCATGCTCTGTGATGTTCCTAGTTTGTGTGTGTGTGTGCATTATTATGATGTTCATAAGTGGATGTGTGTGCATTTCTGATGGGTGTCATCATCCACAGTTTCAGTGCATAGCCAGCATCACCCAGTAAATGGCCATGCAGGATGTCCCCCTAGAAAACATCTGGCACAGCTGTGATGTGTGCCAGATATGGGAGTCATGATAACTGCCTGGGCTGCCAGCACACATATTCGTGATAATGTCCTGGGCATTGCACGCAACCTGGCAGTTGATGGAGTGATACCCCTTGCAATTGACATTGCACCTCACAGATGGTGTCTTGATGTGTACATGTGTGCTAGCTATGGCACTCATGTACACAAGAGTGCAAGCTATGGCACCCAGTACCTCAGGGTAGTGTGCTACACAATAGAAGTGTTGCATACTGCTTGCCCTCTCCTCAGGGGTGTAGGCAAAATAAATGTGCTCACTGGCATGTGGTAGCATGGCATCCAGGAAATGGTGGCATACCCTGGATGCTGAATGTCTGTGAGACCCCCATCATGTCCCAATTTGGTTTTGGAATGCACCTGTAGCTAGTATCCTAAGAGCTACATATACCATAGTTTCCACTGGTATGAATTCCCCTCTGTTGGCTCTGGGTCTGAGTTGAGGGAAGCAGAGCTCAGTGAGTTCTTGTAGTATGTCCCTGTCCATCTTGTAGTGCTGTACAATCTCCAGCTCATGTAGTTCCTGGAAGGTTACCCTGGGCCTGAACACTCTTTTCCTTCACAGTCTAGGCCTACTGTCAGCAGCAGCAAAGACCTCAGCATCTAACACATACAGATGTAGCAGACCTGCAGCAGCCCCTAGCATTCCTTCAATTAAAAATCCCAAGTCTCTACTCCACTGGTGCAGAGTATGGGGGTGAATCAGATTGTAGGGTGTATGCAACCTTTATAGTTCTCTGCTGTGGGTGCAGTCTGTGTGACTGGCTACCTATGATGCATTCCACCTGCCAAGTACATCATTAGGGCATTTTAATGGACCTAGTTTAAGTGAAACAGGGGTCATCAGTAATTAATATATGATTGGCATTCTCAGCCAATTTTGTTTTACAACCTTCTTCACTCAGCACTGTGGTGCACGATGCAAACCCATGCCACGAATGTAAACAATGCTCAGCAGTCACTAGACACACCCCCATGAAAGGTCACACTCAGCATGGCGGCACACTGCACAAACACATGGACTCCTTCTGAAACATGTGCCCCAAAAGTAAACAAAGCTTAGCAGTCAGTGGACACAAAACCCTGTTCAGCAGAGTGCAGCTCCATGCAAACAGGCACCGTTGAGCTCCAATGACCTTACAAGTCTTCAGATATACCCCTCTTTGATGTCAGCTACCTATTCTGTGGACATCAACATGGTTCTGTGCTTACATGGATGTGCTCTGCGGACACAGACACCCATTTGTGCTATTCAGTAACCCTACCTCATTTGCATAAGAATCCATGCACACAACACTATATGGTTCCAAGCCCTGCCTCATTCACAATAGCACCATTTCAGTATTGTAGATGCTCCATGTAGGGTCCTATCATGCATTACTGTTACATAATAACTTACATTTTTACATTCTTTTTAAATTTTTTTTTCATAATGGCATGTTTGAGCATTGTGGCACGCCACACAAACATACCCTGATTATTAAAAAATAATTTTCTTTAAATTATTTTCCATATGGTTTGGGGCACACAGTGGATAGTTTTACACATATCTGTGTCTGCTATGCTATTTCTGTCCTTCTACCTGCACTTTTACAGCCCTTGTTGTCTGTTTAGCATCCTGCACATGGAATTTTTCCGTATACATTATGGGCACCAACACAGGTTCTGCAGGACTGACCATCTGCTGGTTGGATTGCTCTACCTCCCTCATTTGTATGCAATTCACCTACTTATGAGGTCATTTGCATGCCACGGACAGTTCCGTGTTGGCACGCTCATGCACACTGCTCAGCTCTGCTTACTGGATCCCAAACCTGCTTACTTTTGTGTAAGCAGTGTGCCACGATGCCTACACAGAAAAAAGTCCATGTAGACTTTATTAAATTCCCCCCAGTAATTTTCTGTATACTACAGTCCTTTGTTGATTTTCTTGTCCATTTTAAAAAATTGTATTTATATATGCATACTTTGTTTGTAGAATTCCTCTAGAGCCCCCCTTCTTAAGGTACTGCTTGTAAATTATGTATTCTGTCCTTGGAGTATAAACAAAATGTTTAAAGTTTTACTGTTTACTACTTGTGAATGCCTTTTATTCACCTGGACTGTGTCTGCAAATGTCATTTTTAATTGGTGCACTACACCATTAAAAAAATTAAATAAATACATATTTGGAGAAGGCATACCCAACAGGTTATTTTAGAGTCTATGAAGAAGCATAAGAAAGGAGATCTGTAGCCAATGTCAGTACCTATTTGCTAGTATTAGTTTTTATGAATTAACAACAAGCATGTACATTTAGTACTAGATATGCAAACAAGGCAAATTTGGTTAAAAATATTCGTTTAAAGCACTGAGACATGCTAAGTAGTGAAATAGTCTAAGGCAAATTGTGGGTAATCATTTTCATCATTTTTTGTCAGAAACAACAGAACTTGCCAAATTTAAAAAATGCATAAAGACCTTTAAATGTTAAAACACTATACCTGCTGTATAGCCTGGATTTGAAATAAGGCATTCTGGGACAGTCCATTAAAAATATTTTGAGTACTGATAATGCACTGTTCCTCTTAATGCATAGCAAAATTCACCATGAGTTCTCATAATATAAACAAGATAATATCCAAAAGAATAAGAGATGGAGATACAGCATACTGTGATATGTTATGGCCTCATTGGCCAACAATTGCTTGATCCTAATGGGATCAGTGGAAAAGAGTGTACCCATCATGGATGTATAACTCCACTTAGATCTGTTAAGGAGTGAGACATATAAATGCAGAAGTACCCCAGAATTTTATTAAGTCCCCATGTGGACCCAGACACTTTGTATGTGGTGTCCACAAGCAACATGATAAATAGGCACTTGTTAGGAAAGAATATACAAAGGCAGCTACCTACAAGACAGTTAATTGAAAAGATTTCAATGTGATATATCTATCTATAGATAGATAAGTATTTATCATCTGTTTTGTTTGTTTGTTAACTGGGATAGACTGGCTGGACAACAACCCCTTTTTTGTGTGGTTCCCAAGGAGAAAAGCTTTATATAGATAGTGCAGTAGTCACAGTCTGTTATACAAGCTTAAAATGTTACATCATCATCATCAGCCCCCTTTTCCCATTTTCTACATGGGGTTGGGGTATTGTGTTAACTGTTGCCATCTCTCTCAATTCATGCCTGACTGTCTCAGATCTTCTCACGCAATCCATCCATCTCTTTGCTGGATGTCCTTGTTTCCTCTTACCTTCTTCCTGTCTGTCCCAAATCATCTTCACCAGATTGTCTTCTGCTTTTCTGCATGTGTCCAAGCCACTGTAATCTGTTATCTTTGATCTTTTTTGCAACTGGAGCTACTTTGGCTTCTGCTCTTATGCCCTCATTTCTTAATCTGTCCCACAGTGTGCATCCTACGACCCTTCTCAGGCACTTAATTTCCATCACCTCTAGCTTCTTCATCTGCTTTGCGTTTGCTGCCCAGGTTTCTGTACCATACAGTAGTACTGGTCGCACCACTGTCTTGTACACCTTACTTTGACCTGTTCATTCAGACTTCCTTTCTCCTAAACCACCCCTCCCAGATACTTGAAGCTATTTATCTGTTCCACTATCTTCCCTTCTATCTCAATTGTCAGCTTCTTTTGATTTCACCAATTTGCTGCCATTATCACTCTTAGTTTCATCCCATGTGCCTTCAGTTTTATAGTCCATTCCCTTGTCCTTTGCTGGAGTCCTTGCACAGAGTCTGCCTGTAATGCCACATCGTCTGCATACAGTAACTTTGTTGATCTGTCCCCTCCATCCTGTTTGCTAATGCAGTCCATCACTAGTATGAACAGCAGTGGGCTCAGAGCTGAACCATGATGTACACCCACACCCACTGGGAACCCCTCTGTGAGACCGAACACTGTTTGTACTTGAGTAATTTGGTCATTATACATAGCCTGCACTAATTCTATCAGTGTTTCTGGGACTTTGAACCACCACAGTACTGCCTAGATCAGCTTTCATGGGACCTTGTCATATGCTTTCTTCGAGTCTAGGAATGCCCAATTGAACTCTTTCCACATCTCTATCTTCTTCTCAACTATCTGTCTCACTGCTAGCATCAGGTCATTTATGCTACATCCAGATCTGAATCTAAACATTCTACTACTCTGTGTATCCCTTTATCAATCACCCTCTCCAGAACTTTCATTCAATATGATTGGAATTTGATGCCTCCATACTGCCCACAGTTGTGGATGTCCCCTTTGTTCTTGAACACTGGCAAGAGTATGCTTATTCTCCCATCATCTGGGCTACGCCTTTCTCTCCACACTGCTATGAATACCTTCAGGAGCCATTTCTCCCCTATCTCGCCCAGCATCTTTATCATATCTGCTGTGACCTCATCTGAGCCTGCTGCTTTCCCTGACTTCATCTTCCTTAGTGCTATTCATACTTCGTCTAGGGTGGGCTCCTCTTCTTCTCTCATTGTAAGCTGTTTCTGGGGCAGTACAGTTTCTATGGGGTTTTCTTCATTCAGAAGCTGCAGGAAATACTCCTTCCATCTGCCTTTGATGTTCTGTGGACTGGTGAGCAGGTTATTGTTGGCATACCTTATGAAGGGTGTCTGACTATCTTCTTTATCTTTCCGTCTTTTCCTGCAACCTGAAATAGTTTCTTTGTACCACCTACTGAGTCACTTTCCAGAAGTTGGTATAGTGCCTCTGAGGCCTTTTCTTTGCTGTTGCAACTCCTTTCTTAGCTTCTTTTTTAGCCAACCAGTATTCCTTCCTAGCCTGGTCGGTCTTTTCTATTTCCCATTTTTTCCTGCACTCCTTCTTTCTTTTGATCACTTCCTGGACTTCTGCATTCCACCACCAACTTTCATTATGTACTTTATTTCAATACCTGGCTCAGCCACATATCTGTTCTGTAGTCCTAACAGATGCTTTGAGGTGCTGCTATTTCTCTTCAACTCCACCTATTTCCTCCTCTTCTTGGGGTGCTAGAGCCCTTAGTAATTCCTCAAACTGTTGTACTTTCTCTCCAGTCAATGTCCAGGTCTTCAGCCTGGTTTCTGTTGACCTTAGCGCCTACTCTGACTACTGCTTGCTGCAGATTGTGGTAACTAGTGCTTTATGCTGTGGGCTGACTGTTTCACTGGGGAAGACTTTGCAATCATGGATTCCACCCCAGTGCCTTTTCCCGACTAGGAGGAAGTCTACCCGTGTTGCATATCGACTACTCTTGTATGTGATCTCCTGACTCTCTCTCTTTCTGAACCATGTGTTGGCTACTATCAAGCCATTTGCCAGACAGAAGTCTAGAAAGGCTTCTCCTTTATTCCTGTTTCCCCACCCATGTGGACCCAGGCAGTCCTCATCTCCTGTTCTGTCTGTCCTGATATGTGCATTCAACTCACCCATTATCAACACCAATTCATGTTGTCCTGCTTTATCTAGAAGGTCCTGCAACTGCTGTCTGAATGCACTCTTTTCCTCACTATCACAACCCTGCTGTGGGGCATAGGCTGAGATTATGAATACTGCCCTATCATAACACTGGAGTCTAATTGCCATGGGTCTGTCATGAACTCTGCTGATATCCCTCACTGGCTTCTGAAGCCTCTTACTCACCCCAATTCCTACATTTCTAGCCTGTCCCCCTCCTAAGTAGTAGAGTCTGGATCCCAAGCCAAGTGGCTTTGCTGCACTGCCCTTCCATCTTTTCTCTTGGACACATAGAATGGCCAGCCTCCTCCGTATCATCATGTCATCCATTTTCAAGCTGCATCCTGTCTGTGAACCTACATTAAGTATAGCAATTCTCAGTTTATGCTTGGCAGGTTGATTGGTTTTATGTCAAGCTTTCGCTCAACAAAGCTATCCCAGGTAGCCCAGGATGGACAACTAGACACCAGCTGGCCAGTAGCTTATTGACCCAGGGCTTCTGGACTTTATGGTGGGCACACACTGGCCAAAAGGGGCACATACACCCCTGCCACTGTTAGCATGGGTCCCTGGTGTAGGTCAGAGTAGGCCAGGTCCTCAACCCACTTATCATCAGTAATTACCCATACCCATTTTACCGAAATTAGTCAACATGACTGAATCACCTAGAGCCATATTTTACACCATCGAGTGGTTAGCCCTGCCATGGCACGCATTCTGTGATACATGTTCTCCTAGCTTGAAGATATTGCGCACCACAGTAGATGTTCAAAGTGGTTAGTCTGTACAACTCTTCCCCTATAGGGCACTATGACTGAGTCTGTGCTGCTGCCCACAGCTCCATTCATTGGTGAATTTTGAGATGGAAAATCTCAGCATGTTTTTCAGAGGTGGAAAGAACCCCACAGAGACACAAACATAACTCACAAATACAATTTACACAATGTAAAGGAAAACATTGTGCACACAACCTTCATTAAACAATAGCTAAGCATGCAAGGTATTGTACAGTGTTCATCTGAAAGTTACACAATATAAAGGCATCCAAAATGTGCAAAACGTTCATGACAAAGTATTAGAAAAATTACAGAGGTCTGAAGTCTTAAAACTCTGGTGACACGTGACTATTTGTCTGCCACTTATGGCTGTACAACAGTTTAAAATACAGTTAGAGTTAGCAAACACGAGTAAGGTAGAATGAAAGGTTGAAGTCCCCAGCCCTATCCTGACTCGGGTTGGCTAACCCTAATCCTAACCCTAACCATACCTGTTCTCCTAACCACAAACCTGCATGCTACCTTACAAAACATCATTTCCTTAACTGTACCCCTAAATAAGACACTCTTACACACAGACACACACACACACACACACACACACACACACACACACACACACACACACACACACACACACACACTACAAGCACACATACATAAACATAACACAACATCTGTCTCTTCCCCAGCTCTTACCCTAACCTGCAAACACTCACACATATATACACACACATGTCAAATGCCAACTATAACATAGTGTCCCAGCATACTACTTAGTCCACCTTCTGATAACGGTCAGTCACAGTTTAGCATGTTGGTGGACCATTTACAAACTACTGATAGCAGTATTATGGGCATTTTATGAAAAGGAAGTTTACGGGTCAAAAACATATGTTGCACATTTTAACTGACTGATTGTTGTATAGGGTTATAACTTTTTAATTATGTGGTATTTTGGTGTGAGAGTTTCACTGCATTAATTTTAGGACCCCTTTTGTCTAGCTACTGTGTACTATTGCACAATCTTATTTGTAAATGCTGTTTTGCAATCATGTTTTGGATCCAAGCTGCACAAATTTAATGTTATACTTCAGTCCATATATGGTATGTTGAAAACTTGAGCTCAAAATATTAAGTTTTGGCAGAGTTATGTGCAATTTAATTAAATTATTGTATAAAAAAGCTCCTTTGTGTATGTTTTCTAGCAGTGTACTTATGTTTGTAGTTCCCATGATAACAGTCTTTTTACATCTGTCCTCTCATGTTTCCCCATGTTAAGACATCCTGCTTTTTTCTGTTACTTTACATGGAAGTGGACTATACAGAGTTTTCTTCCATTTTATTTCAGTGTTAGTGGTGAAAGAAAACATGGCTGCCAGTTCATTTTTAAGTGTATGACTGGATAGGAGGATTAGAGGGACTGTACAATTTTGTTTACCATGTTACACAACAGATTTGATACTCACATGAGTAGTTAGTTATCTGACTAGTCAGTGATATTACTCACTTTAGGTAAATAATCTCACACACACACACACTCTGGGATTCAGAAGGAATGATCCATTAGTACATACAGTATAGGTCAATATACGCAATTGCAGGAAAAGTAATTCAGAGGCAGATTTAGCTGCATTGAGAAAAGCCTAATTATTCACTAAATCTGCATGTCTCTAAACTGGAAGTTTTTTTCTGCATGTGCTAAAAGCATATTGTTGCTTATGTGCATACTGGAGGCCCCATTCATCACATTGGCACATGCACCATACCTCTTAAATGTCCAGAAATATGCAAAGCATCTTTGATGTTGATACACATATTTTCTCTGTCCCTTGAAACATTTAAAATATTCTGGTTTGTTTGTGTCTTTTGGCTTTTTCCCGGTTAGGGGTCGTCACAGCGGAACTCCGGTCTGCTAATGATTGGCAGTAGATTTTTTACGTGCCGAGTTTGCCAGCCCTGACGCACAACCTTCAACGAAGGTACACCCTTTCACGCATGTCTCCACACAGAAGATGCTCTAGCTAAGAATCGAACGGCCCAACGTCTTGCTGTGAGGCGACAACGCTACCGCAGCACCACCACCGCAGTATTTAAAATATTCTGGTAAACAGTCAATAACGCCCATAGAAAGTGCATGCTGATACAATACCTGTTGTTCTATTATGTTTTAACTGAATAAGAGTAATTTTTAAAACTGTCTAGGACTTTTGTCATTTATCGCCCCAAGTATTTTTGGCTTTGTGCAGAATTCCTGACCCACAATGTTGAGGGGTATAACAGCACCTCCCCAACATACACACTCACAGACATCACCACCCCCCAACACACACACACACACACACACACACACACACACACACACACACACACACACACACACACACACACATGCGCACACATGCACACAGATATCCACTCAATATCACACATACCCACACTCGGTCAGATTTAGGGATATACTCATCCACGCACTCACACACATTGCCAGAGGCATGGACATGCACACATATACATATACACAGAGAGACACACACAGACACACACACACACACACACACACACACACACACACACACACACATGCACACACACACACACACACACACACACACACACACACACACACACACACACACACACACACACACACACACACACACACACACCTATATCTCTGCTGAACTTACTTGCAGTGCAGCTTCTCCCATTAATTTCAGTGGGTGGCCAGAGCCTCTTGGCGGAGTCAAATTTGCTTCCCAACAGTGGTAATTTATGCTACCAAGCAATTCTGTGACTCTCAGTATAAATCTGTAGCTGCAGGTATTTCTGTCGGACATTAAAAGGCTTATAACCATTTACCATAGTTGGTGAAACTGCCCCCCATGGTGATTCTTCCATTTGCAGAAAATCACTACAGTAGGGTAGTGTCTGAATTAGCAAGTGTTACCCCCTACACATGCGCACACACACATACACACACACACACACACACACACACACACACACACGTTTTATTTATATATATATCTATATATATATATCTATCTATATATATATATATATCTATCTATATACATATATATATGTATATATATATATATATATATATATATATATATATATATATATATCTACATGGGAACACTTCATATAGTAGTACATTCACAATATTGAATGTCTGTAATGCCAGCAGAAATGTTTGAACCAAGCTGAACTGAGATGGGCTACCAATCACAACTCTGAGCTGAGATACCAGATGACTAGAGGCTTCTGAGTTTCCCAAAAAACACAAGTTGCCTGTTTTTTTTTGCACTTTTTATTGGGTTTTGCTTATTTAATACTGTATTTTAATACTGTAAACTAAACTGCACTGCTGTACTGTATTTGTCTGCCTTACTGTGCCTGTTAAATCATATTTTGCTGCTGTTTTCACTGTTGCAAAGCTTTTTTTTTTGCTATTTTCACTGTTAGCAAAGCAATTTCTACTACTTTTCACTGCTGGTAAAGCATCTGTTCTGTTTGCTCTGTTTTCTCGCTAAGCAGTGTTTTAAACAACTGATTTGTTTGCTGTTTAAAATATTCTTTAGTGTCTCCTTGCTGTTTTTCTGCTGTTTAAAACATTTTTTAGTGCTTTCCACCTAAATTAGTTTAGCTAGTAGCCGTAGAATAGTCCAAATACAGGTTGCACTTGTGTCTGTTTGTAGTGGCTGTTGTATTATGGGTACATTTTCCAAGCCATCTTTTATTGGAAGGGGAACTTCTGCACCCTTGTGAGAGAAGTGTGCTGATTCGAACCTGTCTGGTGAAGGGTGATTAGTCTAGGACTTTGAGTAAGCACCCTCATTGGTTCTTTTGAGTTTTCTTTCATTTTTTTTTTTTTAAGTTTTTAGTTTCTGGTATTTGAGCCCTGCTTTTGAGCAGGTTTCTGCTTGTTTGGCTATTGCGCAGTATCACACAATGCTGAGCAAAATTATGCACCACAGATGGACAGATAATTTCAACAGTTCTTCCCTTAGGTACAACTGTAGTACATTACTTTAGTCCTCATCTTTATTACACCTGTGGTCTAAGAAGTATTGATAGTGAGCTGTGACCTATTAAACAACCAGTCAAAAACCCCGTCAGAAATAACCATCTACAGAGCACCTCCTAGATTAGTCCTGAAAGCACCGTTATAATAACAGTTCTTCAAACTTAGCATTATGGACAGTTGGACTACCCTTGTCTCTCCTGTCACCTTTGTTGACTTGGGTCTCCTGAGGCAGTGTAGCAACTGCCTTGTGTATACTGACTATCCTCTACTAATAACTCACTCAAGCAATGAGTGCAAGAGATGTTTCTACACCAAGAATCTTGAATCCCTGCTCTCTTGCACTCAAAACAGTAACAATGAAGAGGTTGTCAACATTTGGAAACACAGGGTTGTCATACCCAACTGATGTCCTTAACCATTACGGTGACTGCTCATTGTTTTAATTTGTTAGTTGGCATATTTTCAGTCAATCTAATGGTTAAGGACATCAGTTTGTATGACAACCTTGTGTTTCCAAATGTCAGCTAAACATTCCACTTATGCTGATAATTTGCCTCCCTACTTCCTTCAGATAGCAGCAGACTCTCTAGCTCTCCCAGTTTCTATTCTGATAAACTGGTCAGTCTCTGAATCTAAAGTTCACTCTATCTGGAAAGAATTGTATACAATTTTATACCCTACCTATACACAAAGACGGTCACTCAATTTACATCACGAACTTCAGACCCATAGCCATCCTGTCACCTCTCTCAAAAATATTAGAAAAATGCATGCATAAGCAAGCCATTGAACATCTGTTACAAGAAAATTTGTTCACCCCCATACAACATGGCTTTTGCCCAAAACATAGCACCACTACTACCCTTCTTCCATTTATTAACACTATTTCTCTGGCTAGGGACAAAATAAACTAGTGTCATGCTTATTTCTAGATCTATCTAAAGTATTTGATGCAGTCTCCAAGCCCTCTCTTCATGACAAACTCACTAACCTTAATTTCTCCACCTCTAACATTGCCTGATTTTCAAGGTACCTTACAGCCCGATTTCAATCAGTAAAATGGCTCTGTGCTCTCTCTCCTCCTCTCCCTATCAAAATGGGTGTTGCCCAAGGATCCATTCTTGGTCCCCTACTCTTGAATATTTCTACTAATCAACTCTACACCTCCTGCCCTCAGTCAACCCTCATGCAATATGCTGATGGCTCTACAGTCATCTCCACTGCAGACGCCCCCACTGACTTACATTCTATTACCCAGAAAGCCTTCAACTTTATTGAGTCCTGGCTATATAAAAAAACCAGCATATTCTAAATCCTAAAAAAAAAAAAAACTCTTACTTTTTCTTCCCAAAAACCTACACAACCTTAAATCCACTTTTAGTTTCTACTCTCTAAATGAAAGACCGATAATAGCTGAACCCAACACAAAACTTCTCGGGATCATAATAGATGATTAACTGAAATTTGATTTACATGTGAACAATTGTATAAAGAAAACCGATCAAAAACTTGGCCTCTTATATAGAAATAAAAAGTTCCTATCAAACATAGCTAAAATCTCCCTCTCTTATACCTATCTTCTACCAGGCTTACTATGCAGCTGTCAGATCCTCTCCAACCTCCAAACCTCTCTCCTAGCTAAGCTGGAGAATACCCATAACAAAATGGCTAGATTTGCTGCAAATCAGACCTACAGATCTCATCACTGCCTCTCACTAAAAGATTTGAACTGGCTGGAATTACCACACCGGCTTCTCCTCTGTCAACTTCAAATTGTTCACTCTATCCTGTACCAACCAAACCTCTATCCCAACCTGTCTCCTCTAATCTCCTTCTACACTCCCTCTAGAACTCTGCAAAGTTCAGACAAGAACATACTACAAATATATAAACCTCACAGCAAAATTGGTCGAAACCTCTATAGCTACCACCCTACTGTCGCTTGCAACAAGCTCCCATTGGAAATTAGATCACTTAACTCAATAAATTCAAAACAGCCACCAAAGAATACCTTAAAAGTATCTGGTCTTGCCACTGTACTCATCCTCCATATACTGTCCCTCACCGATTGTAATCTTTCTTTTCTGCCTTTTACTGGTTTAATTTCTGTTTAGTGTTAGCTCTGTTTGACATCTTAACTAATTATTCTGTACTTTTATACGGCCTCTTCTCTGACAGTCAACACCTTGACTGTAGTTTTAACTTTGTATACTATATGATAAACCTGCATACTGTTTCCTGCACATATCCTAAGTGTAATGTCTACTCTAACTCTGTAAATAGTCTCAGTGCCCTACTACTTCTAATTTAAAAAATGCTAATGTCTTTGATTTTGTATGTAAATTTGTGGAACTTAAAAAATGGAACTTTCAAATGTTAATGCTTGATTTCAATGTAAATTTGTGGAGCTTTTCTCCCTGGGTCTCCACTGAAAAAGGGCTATCAGCTCAGATGGACTAACCCGGTCAACAACTGTATAATAAATAAAAAATGCTGTGCTGATGAGGCCATAAGCAGACCAAAACATGCATGTCCACAGCTAGTGGGGTTTGGCTTTATTGACCTGAATTTGTCCATAACAGACTTATAAAGGAAAAAAGTCATGGACATTTAGAACTGCCATATAGCTGAAACACCTGATGTCCTTAAGGGCTCATTTTCATATATCCCATGTTACATCTAATGCAAGAGGTTTCAAGGAATCACACAGTAGAAAGGCTGGGTCTGAAATGGCCTTGTATGCCAGACACAGGTCACCTCTGAGCAGTCTGTATGAGACTAAGTAGAGGGACAGGGCTTTTAGCCTATCTGTATAGGATGGATGTATGAGACACTGGAGTTTCTCGGTCAGGAACCTCTGTGGTCTCTCCAACTGCTGCATGTGCTTGGCAAGGTACATGCCGAAGGGGGCATTGTACTCGATAATGGGTCTGATAAGGCATGAGTACAGGGATGTTATGACCTCTGTGTTCCTGGATGAAATACCCTTATTTATGAACTGGGCCACATAGAAAGCCTTCCATACAATGGAGGCAATGTGGTGGTCAAAAGTCAGGTTGTAACCTGGGTGCCCAAATCCCTCATGACTGATTGCATGCTTTGTACATTGTTATTAATATCTTAATTAGTGGGGATGACATTTTCCCCAAAGGGAATAATGATGCATTTCTTGTCATTTAGTTTGAGCCATGCGTCTAGCACCACTCATTAGTTTGGGTAAGGCCCTCCTGGAGGATGTTCACATCACTAGGGGAATTTAAGACAGTGCCCAGCTTCCAGTCATCTGCAAACCTGGTCAGCCACAGACCACTGGCTTTGGGTTGCACCTCATAAAAGTATATCCCAAACAGTAAAGGCCCCAAGACCAATCCTTGGGGTACACCACTCATTATGGGTCTACTACTTGATGTGGTTTCCCCTACTTTGACTGAGTGGGTTCTATCAGTGAGCCAGTTAGCTACCCATCTGGTAACATATGGATTGATGCCTAGCTGGGAGAGTTTTCTTTTATGCCCAACTGGGGGAATAGTGTCAAAGGCTTTGGCTAGGTCAAGGTAGGTGGTATGTACCATCTTCCCCTCATCCATGGCTTTGGTGACTGTTTTGAAGAATTCAACCAAGTTTAACAGGCATGATCTCCCTTTGACAAAACCAAACTATGTGGGGTCAAGCGTTTGGAGGTTGCCAATGTCTTTGCTTATAAGGTCCATGATAACGCATTCCATGGTCTTACAGATCAGGCTAGTTAGGCTGATGGGCCTATAACTGCCTGGGTCAATGAACGCTCCACCTTTGTGTAGAGGGATGACAGTGGCTGTCCTCCATTCAGCTGGGATGAAGCCCTTGCTCAGGCTTTGGTTGAATAGGGTGTCTAATGGTGATAAGAGCTCATGCCTGAGTTCATGTAGGATGCACTCAGGGATGTTATCAGATTCCATGGAGACTGTATTTTTTGTCTTTGAGAGGGCATTAAAGACCTGCTCCCTGGTGATAAGGGGAGGGGGGGCAGGTGCTAGGGATGTCCTGGTTTACTGATGGGGGGACAGGGGGTGAAGTTTTCACTGAACCTGTCTGCCAGCAGGTTGGCTATATCTATGACGTTTGTGTATGTGGTGTTATTGACCACCAGTTCAGAGCAGGTTTGGGTGTTGCCTTTGAGATTGCAGTCATATGTGAAGAAGGCCTTGTGATTGTCCTTGGTGGATGTGGCCAATTTGGACTTGAAGTTAGCCTTAGAAGATTTCACCAGTGACCTTATTTGCTTGTTCAGACAAATGAGAGATTGCTTCCAACTTGGCACCTGCTACTTCTTGGTCCTGGACAGCAATTTTTTTTCTTCTATTATAGAGTTTGTTTATTCCTGTCATCCACCAGACAGGTTTACTCTTCCTTGAGGAAGATGATTTGGTCCTGTCAGGCATTGCTCAGTACATACAGCTATGTAGGTGCTCATATAGTTTTGTGGTGTAGGCTTGGTCATTAGTGCTAGTTCCATCTGAAGGGATGGTGGCTATGAAGCTGCTTATACCTGATCTCAGGAGATTGTGGTCATCTTTGGAAAAGTTTTTTTTTGTTTAACCCTGACAAGGGAGGGTCAGGGGTGATGGTGACTTTGAAAGTGATCACTTTATGGTAGGATCTTACCAAGGAGGATGACACTGTAGGAGTGCTACGGTGGCTACTCGTGTTGGTTAGGACCAGGTCCAGGATATTTTCACCTCTCATAGGGGTATCAACCAGCTGATCAAATGCATTGGTATTGACAAAGTTGAGGAATATCTGGGCATTCATGTTTAGGCTAGAATAGGTCTTCCACTCTATGGTTGGGTAGTTAAAGTCACCCAGGATCAGGGTAGAGGGTTGAATCTGGATGGATTCAAGTAAGTCCAGATAGGTGGAGTAGGCATCCCAAGTCATGGTTTGGGTCTGTAGCTAGCTATGATTTGAATAGGTGTTTTGTCAACAATTAACTGCACTTGGAGTGTCTCCTGTGCATTATACAATTTGACCAGCCTTGAGGTGTGTAGGTCTTTGATAAATATTGAAATTCCACCTAATTTGGCTTTGTAGCCCTCCATGTGGGGTCTGAAAGTATGGTAGTATGGGTAACCTGGTAACGTTGGGGTGCTGACCACAGTTTTGAACCAGGTTCCAGTGACTGCACAAATGTCAGCATCCTCCAGGGCAAGTAATGCTTGCAATGAGTGCAGTTTTATGCTAAGACTCGTAGCATTTAGCAGCATGACCTTTAAATTTCATTTATAAGAATATTTCATGTTGGTAATTTTGTGCTCATGACTTTGCCAAAAAAAGACATTATGGGGAGGCAAGAGCCTTTGCCAGAAGCCTAAAGCTCAAAGGAGACAAATGGTCATCTGGCAAAGCATCATGGTCTGTCAGTCATATTCTCCCAGGCTGTCAAGTGCTGGATCCCCTTAGAATGACACCAGAAACTAAGCCAATTGTTAAAGTCAATCATTTTCTGTTTGTATTGAGGTATCATTCAAAGTGATGGTAGGATGCTGCTTAAGACTAGAGACATACCTGCCTGAGACACATATTTAGCAAGCTCAATCATGTCTCTCTTAATATAGTCCAGAGAGGTACATCTCAAGTCATTCACACCAACATGGACTATGACAGAGTCATAACAGTACCTGTTAAGAAACATGAGTGTATGCGTGATATGGCGGATTCTAGCACCTGACAATTAACTTACTGTGACTTTCTCCTTGTCTAGCCTGTGGAGTGGCACATCTGTGTGTCTCACGATAGAGTCTTCTATGTTGGGTATATGGTTGGGCTTTAGAGGCTGTGAGACACAAATGTGTGTACTATGTGTGATGCTTGTTGCTGTAGGTTTTGATGTGCGTGTATGTTTTTGCTTCAGAGGTCTCTTGTTTAGGTATGTTTTTGTTGAGAACTCCTGCATATGTAGGAGTGTGTTGCATGGATGTGGGTGGTGTTAGAGGTGTGGTGTTCATAGTGTTTGTGCAGACAACCTTCTCAGTATGTACTGGCTTGTGACTGAGACATAAAAAAATGACTGATTTCAATAATTGGCTTAGTTTTTGATATCATTCAAAGGGGATCCAGTTTCTGTCAGCCTGGGATGACATGGTCGACAAACCTTGTTACTTTGCCAGAGACTGTTTGCACCTGGCACCACTAGGCTTTCAGCTGCAAAGGCTCATGCCTGCCCTATAGTGGCTTTTTAGGCAAGGTCTCAAAAACAAAACTGCTGAAGTGAAAACTACCAACCATAAAAAAATAAGAGTTATGCTGCTACACCCTAGGAGCTTAAATGAAAAATTACACACACTCGAAGCACTTCTATCACTGGAGGATGTACAGTCACCAAAACCTGGTTCAAGGCCTCAGACAGTACACCAGCCTTACAAGGCTACAATGCTTTCCACTTTCAGATCACAAAGTGAACATGTGAGAACCAAAGGAGGCAGTGTCTCTATCTACATTAAAGATAGCTTCACCTCCCAACTAGTTATACTGGACAACTCCATGGAGTCACTCCATGCTCAGATTACTGTGGGTAAGACCCCAATTCAAGTCATAGCTAGTTATAGATCCCCCCCCCCCCCCCCCATGGATCATGATGCTCACAAGGCCTACTTAACCAAACTGGAATTAATCCAAAAATTGCCAAACACTCTGGTCATGGGGATTTCAATTATCCCACCATCAACTAGGAAACCTACTCTAGCACTAACTCACCAGCACATACGTTCCTCGACTTTGTTAACTCAAATGCCCTGGAACAAATTGTTTAAATCCAACAAGAGGAACAAACATGCTACATCTGTTTTTCACTAACATGACAAACTGATGTACCACTGCAACTGTCAGACTCTTATTGTTAATTCTGACCACAAATCAGTCACATTCAAAGTGGCACTAACACCAGGACACACAATGGGTAAAGTCAGACTAAAAAACTTCACCAAAGCAAACTATACCCTCTGTGGGGAAGGTATAAATTCATTCCAAGCCCCACACCTAGATGGAAGTGGTAACTATACCAAAGCTTACACTAAAGCCCTGTACAATCACTTGTATATGTGTACAGAATCAAATCCAGATCCCCAAGTAAAAAAAAAAAAGCCACCCCACCCTGGTGGACATCCAGCATCAACAAACTTTACAAAAAATGCAAAAAGTTGCTGTCTAAGAAAACTAAGGTAAGGCCGCAACAATGGAAAAGCACCCTCCTCAGCCTCAGTAGGTAAATAAGACAACATGTTAAATCTTCTAAGGGTAACTTTGAGAAAAACTTAGCAATCATAGCCATGGATAATCATAATACATTTTCATACATAGCTTAAAACATAGGAGGCAACCATGTGCCAAACTAATGGTATCACACACACTGATCCCACAGAAATAGCAAACCTGCTGGCGGACAGATTTGGTGAAAATTTCACTCCCTTATCCCATACAAACGTATCATAAACCTTGCCCCCAACCCCCCCCCACCCTACATATCCAAAGAGCAAATCATTAAACCCTTGTATAAGGCAGAAAATACAGCCTCTGTGGGACCAGATGGTATCCCAGGCTGTCTTCTAAACAAACTAAAACATGAACTAGCATCACCATTAAATACCCTATTCAATCACAGCCTAACCACTGGCTTTGTTCCTGAGGAATGGAGAACAGCAACAATTATTCCTCTCCACAAAGCTGGCTTAGCAACAGACCCAGGGAATTATAGGCCAATAGTCTGACCAGGCTCATCTGTAAAGCCATGGAACATATCATCATGGATTTCATAAATACATAGGTGACTTCCAAACTCTAGATCTGACCAAATTTGGTTTAGTCAGGGGCAGATCCTGCCTGTTAAACCAGGTGGATTTTTTCAAAAATGTGACCAGGGCCATTGATGATGGCAAATTTGTACGCACAACATACCTCGACTTGGCAAAGGCCTTTGGCACAATCCCATACTCGGGCATTACCGATAAACTTAGCAAACTGAATGTAAACCCCTTTGTTGTAAGACAGGTAGCCAAACGACTCATAAAACGGTCACACACAATCAAAGTGGGCGACTCCACACCAACCTGCAGACCTGTCACTAGCAGGGTGCCACAAGGGTCAGTGCTGAGCCTCCTAATATTTGGTATATACTTATCAGAAGTTCAGGTCAAAACTAAGAGGTTGTGGCTGACCAAGTTTGAGGACAGCTGCAAACTGGGTGCAATTATTCAACCCCCAAATGATGTCAGCATACTTCAGGAGGGTCTTATGCAGACCAGCGACTGGTGTTTTAGTCATGGTCTCAAACTGAATGCAAAGAAATGCATCATCATGCCCTTCGGTAAAAACAATGTCCCTTCACATTATCAAATTAACAACAATACCCTATGTACCTGCGAAGCCATGGTGATGCACCGGTAGCGTTGTCGCCTCACAGCAAGAGGTCCTCCCGTTCGATTCTCGGCTGAAGTGCCTTCTGTGTGGAGTCTGCATGTCCTCCTTGCGGTCAATTGGCATTTGAAAGACATCCGTGAATGGGTGTGCCTTCGTTGAAGGTTGGGCATCGGGCTGGCACCTCAGCACCATAAAAATCGACTGCCAATCATTAGGGGACTGGAGTTCTGCTGTGACCACCCCTAACCAGGAAAAGCCAAAAGAAAACAACAGCCCTATGTACCTATGAAGTAGTAAGAGATCTGTAATCACAAGTAGACTGTGACCTTAACTTTGACCACCATGTGTCTATTGTAGTAAGGAAGGCTTTCTACGTAGCACACTTGATTAGCAAAGGCATTGCCTATAGAGCAAAGAAGGTTGCCCATAATTGAGTATAATGCCCTTTTTGGCATGTACCATGCAAAGCACCTAAAGCAATTGGAGAGACCTTTGTTTCTAACTAAGAAGATCAATGGACTCCAGCATGTGCCTTACATATACTGATAAAGTCCCTGTCACTATATTCAGTATTGTATAGACTTCTTAGGAGAGATTTATGCCTGGCTTACAGATCAATCTCTGACCCAAACCTAATGAATTTGCTGCACATCTGTAAATTAAATGGGACTACAGCTACCGGTTCCAGGAACCTAAATATGGCCTGCAAGTTAAATAGGACATGCTAGAGGGACAGATTTGTCTCCTAGTGACTGCTGCATCGTTGGAATAAGCTGACAATTCATGTGAACCAGAGTAGCTATATGACACTGTTCAAAAGGAACCTGGATGAGTTAATGGCATACCATAAATTCTTACTGGGGATAGTACCCACAACCCTCCTAGACATGAGCAGTCATTAATAAATACAATCCTGGGTATTGACTAGAGTATCTATGCTATTACATTGGGATAAAATGGCTAGGCTTGAAATGACCTCTGAGTCGATAGCCTAGTAACCTCCTATGATCCTATGGTCCTAAGAAACGATCAAATAACCATATGACCGCCGAATGCCAGCATTACTTCATGGGACATCACCATATAGCAGGGAGTGGGAAATGTTACCTATCTATACCGTTGTGAGATATCGGATTTGCGATATACAATTAGCAGGGGTTGTGGGGGCAGGGGGGGGGAGCTTGCCCCCTGTAAAAATTGTTTTCAATATATAACATTTCATTCCTTTGGGGTTGATGTTTTGTATATATGTAAATATCTGTAGCTAGCTAGAAATCATATGTACGGTGTGTATGTCATACAGATAATCTTTCCTCATATGTAATATGAAATAAATGAAAATCATAAAACACAAGAGATGTAAACTTTATTTTTCTATTTATTTTATTAGCATTTGTTTACCAGGAAAATCCAACTGGGTCCAGGGAACCGATTTTTAGTGGAAGCTCAAACAGAAAAAAGCTCCAGGAAATACAATGACATAAAATAACATACACAATAATATAGCTTTACAAAATTCTTAAAGACAAGGTATACAGTAACCTGCAATAAAATATACAATAGTGTAAGTTTATATAATTCATAAACAGGTAAAAAAACTATAAAAATGCAACATATTCTTTTTTGAATATTGCTTCTGAGAAATAAAGACAAACTAACGGTAGTACAGTGATGGGTATAGTAAGGTGCACCAATTGCAAATTTAGTGATTTTGTTGTATCATGACTCAAGCTTGGATTTTGGGGAGGTATGAAGGTTGGGGAGAACAGGAGCTCCATAAAGTAGTGAAAGTAATAAGTAGGTGGTGGCAAGGGTAGCTTAGGTGGATCGATTTAGAAAAGGTTTGTGTCTATAGAGCTTTCCTATTTTCTGATGATTATTTTTAATATTGTTCTGGATGTGAAGATCATATTTGAGATTTTCATCTATAGTCATTCCTAGGAGTTTAGTATAAGGAATGATTTCAATTTCATTGTTATTCTGGGAGGTGATCTAAAAATTGGTTTTATCTGGAAAAAGTGCTTTGAGGGTGACTAGGAGGAATTTTTTTTTGTTTGTTTTTTTTTGGGGGGGGGTGGTTAAGTAATAGTTGGAAATTACCAAACAACAATTGTACAATTAACTTAACAATTACATATTTAAACCACTTCAATTAAAAGATACATATCTTATAACACTCTAAATAACACATTTGTAACAGCAGTCTGTGTTCAGACCCTGTGGAACCAAAGTCCCATATTTCAAGATAAAAAGTTTTTCTTTATATAACAACAAATTTCTTACATAATCACTGTCCCCCTCTCCTTGTACCTGTTCTAAAATGGTAGCTTTGAAATCTGCAGAATTACTATTATGGTACAGTTTAAAATGTTGGGCTAAAGGACTCTCTATTTTGCCTAACCTAATATCCCTTAGATGTTCTAATAATCTCTTTTTAAACATTTTCTTAGTTTGCCCTATATAATATTTATTACAACTACATTTAATTGCACAAATCACCCGTTCTGTTGAGCAATAATATTCCCCTACCACTTCAAATCTGATTTTATTAATTTCAGAAAACGTTTTTACTATAAGATGATACCCTGTACAACTACCACATGGTGTTGTTCCTTTATATTGGATCTGCTGTAATAACCTATTATTGGGAATTTGAAATTTAGTATGAACTAACATGTCCTTCAAACTTTTTCCTTTCTTATAAGAGAAAACAGGATACTGTTGTATTAATCCTGATAACTCCTGAAATGTATACAAAAATTTCCAATAATGCCCAATAATTTATTTTATACTATCACTTAAAATATTGTAGGTCATTACTGCAAAAAAACTATTATCATCAATATTATTCTTCTCTCTATATATAAAGGCTCCATCTATTGTATTAGCAGTATCTCCATATCTTTCTTTTCTTATTCTTTTAACACTTTTCTCTATAACCTGTATATTATAATTCATTTTCTTGAACATATCCACTGTGCATAACAACTCTTTCAAAATAATAATAATTATTATTATTATATATTCTAGAGATTCTCAAAAATTCTGCATATGCTAGAGATTCCAAAGTTTGCCTGGGATGACAACTATTGCCCAACATAATCTGGTTAACCACTTCAAACTTTCTATATAAGTTAGTATTTATTCCCTTTCCAAGTGTCCCTTCTAATGTTATATCCAAAAATGAAATTGTGTTACCATATTGTAAACCATCAAACTGCATAAAACATCTGTTAGATTGCAACTCTGTTATAAAGTTTTGAACAAGTTCTATTCCACCTTCACATAGAAAAACCAAATCATTTATGAATCTGTAATATAACAACATATTGCCTCTAAAATAAATTTGTATATATATATATTCTGTTTCGAACATGCCCATTAATAAGTTAGCATACATTGGAGCAAATGAAAAACCCATTGCTGTGCCCTGTAGCTGATGATAAACTTTATCTTCAAAACAAAAGAAATTATTTTCTAGACGAAATTTTAAAAGTTCCATGATATAATGTGCTAATGGATTATTACCCAAATATAAGTCAAGGGCTTCCATCCCGTATATGTGTTTAATATTTGTATATAGGCTTTTTACGTCTACCGTTACCCAGCACATTTCACTTTTCCAATTGACATGTTTTATTTTTTCCAAAAAATCAAATGAATCCTTAATATATGAAGGGAGACGTATAACTTCCTTTAATAAACATTTATGTAAAACCATTCCTAAATTATGTAAAAAAAACTTTCTTGCAGACACAATTGTTCAGTCCAGTATCCTAGTCTTAGCCCTTTCCTAATTAAACACATATATTCTTCTTTCACTTCTTCAACCTTAGATCTCATAACCACTTCATATACTTGGTTTTCTTGTAACAAATCATAGCACATTTTGCTATATTGTGAATGGTGCATAACTGCTATTTTATTTCCTTTATCTGAAGGTTTTATAACAAGTTCTTTCTGATTAGAGAACATTTTTTAATGCTAACCATTCACTTTTTGTCAAATTATAATCTACATTTCTTTTGTCAAAATCTTTAAATAACATTTCAATTTCAAAATCAACCATAGACTGAAATTTTTTTATCCCTTCTTGAATACACGGTGGTATGAACTTGCTTATAACTTTTAAATCTGAAGTATCTATAGGACAATAAGCATTTACATCACTGTTACATGAAACAAAAGATTCATCAGATACATCATTTATTAAAACATCTTCAATGTATACTTTCAACTGTCACATCATGTCTTTTTCAACATAACTACTTTCACTATGTACACTCCTCTAAACATGAAAGTAATACCATAACCTTTTTCGAATCATCTTAAAAAAATTAAATTTTAAAACAATGTATTCTTGGCAACACTGTGGGTATAAATTTGAAGCCACACTGTAAAACACCATTCAGATTATCATCCAGCATACAGCCTGACAAGTTCAAGACAAGGTTTGTGTTATTAGTAACAAAATCAGTACCATGTTGTCCTTTTATTATTTCTCCATTGTTGCTGATATGGACCTTCTTTCTGCTGTTCGCGTTCATACTCCTGGTGCTTTGTTTTCTTTGTTGATACTGTCCTCCACGTGATGAAAATTATCTTGCATATACTGAGCATTATTGGGTTCAGGCAAAGAAGGATAGACTTGTTCGTTTTCTAAATCACTTTGATACTGACTGGTATCACTGAAAGAAGCTTCATCTCTCATTTTCCTTTCCCCTTCCTGTTTCTGAAAGCGAACTTGTGACCTCAATCTCTGATTCATCGGCCTAAAAAAGGCCATACCATTTTCATAGTCCCTTAGGTCCCTTTTGATTTTATGCAACTTCTCTTCACATAGTTTTTTCTCAAAAACACACAATTTGTCTTGAATATCACTTAGGTATATTTCTAAACGAGCTTTATCAATTAACAGCAATAAATGATTACAGACTACATTGATGTCTTTCTTTAATGCAGAGAGTTTAATCTCATCACACTCTACTAGTATTTTAGTCCATTCTAGCGAACATCGGTGAGCGGCTTTTTCCCATCTCTGCTTAAAAGTTTTTTCTTCTGTACTGGGGTCCACTACACAACGCCGACATCCCAGAATGCCAGCAACCATTTGGCCGACACCATATGATCGACATTCAGAATGCCGACAATGCAGGACTGGCATCTCACTATAGTGTGGAATGGAAATCTTTCCATTCCTGCACTGTAGTGCAATCTCAGAGTTGGTATATTGCTTACTAACCTCTGAAAAGGGATTTGATGAATGTTTGCTTCTGGTCTCATTTAGCAACCTTTCCCACATCTGCGAGGGTAGCCCTTCACCACTGCTAACCGATCTTTTACCTCCACCTTTTTCTCTCTCTGCATTTGCTCTCAAGAAGCCATCCATGGTTAGTTGAGAAGAATCGGATAAGTCTTCTCTAAATATCCTTGGTAAAATCACTGCTGGATCACTGGCTATACCTTAGATCTCAAATCTCCAAACAACAAAAATCCAAATTGTAAAACACAACGAAAGTCCCAGTATGGCCAAGAAAAGTTTAATACAAAACAAGTAGCACAAAATACGAAGTAGCACTCTAGCGCCTCAGCTTAACATAAGCCTTCAAGGAGTACATTCATCATTCAAAACCCTATTATTTATATCCCACAGTTGCCAATCAAACAATTATACAATTAAATAATTTAACAATTACATATTTAAAACACTTCAATTTAAAGAGACATATCTTATAACACTCTAAATAACACATTTTCAACAGCAGTCTGTGTTCAGGCCCTGTGGAACCAAAGTCTCATATTTCAAGATAAAATGTGTTTCTTTATATAACAACAACATTTCTTAGATAATCACTATTAATTGTGACACACATGATTTTTATTTATATATTTACTAGCTTATTGTAGCTTATGTGACACATCATTAACCAACAAAGTTCACTAAGATTCAGCACTTTTTTTTTTCAATTACCCTATGAGGAAATGTTGGAGTTGCAGTGAATTCCATAGCAGCTGGGAAAAGTACAGTTGTGTTAAGAACTTAGTATAACTGTAGATGTTTGAGTTTGTTCCCTGTTACAGTAGTCTTCACATTTGGGACTTCTGCCACATATCAAATGTCCAGTCTGACTTTGAGATGTCAGTACCCTTCCCCTAAAAGTCTTTCCCTCCTAAACATTAGCACATCTGTGGTATAAGAGGGATGCATGCTCATACTGTTTTTGGCTCTTTATACCTGTGGCATAAAAGGGATGCCTGCCCATACCGTCTTTGGCTCTTTATTGTCTTTGCAGTCTCAGTTGTCTTACTGCAGTCCCAAAGCACTAACTCAGCAGGTAGACTTGGAAAAGGGGTCTGCACCCATCTACAGCAGCCTAATAAGATGACCTTCCCACGAAAGGAGTAACAGAAACAAATACAGTGGGCCAACAATTTAGAGGTGGTCTGTTTGGAGCTTCCCTTCCCACCCTTAGGAAGAGGTATAAATAGCAACTGCTGTTTTTCTATTGTTCTTTATTCCTGTCCAGTTAAAATCTATATTGCCTATGCACATCTAAGAAGTGCAGAAATGTCCCTTCCATCATATTCTAGAGTAAGAAAGAACACTGAGGGGTGAATGGCTTGATTCAGGGACAAATCTGTCACTGCATTATTATTTCTCTGCTCATGAAAGAAGGATTGATGCATAAAGTGACTCTGTCCCTGTGGAAGATTACAACAGATTACTTGCAAATGACTGACTGCAATTTTGAAATCTTTCTGGATGAAGTAATATCCACTAAGATAATAGTTTTCTATGTGAAGAACTTCATGTATGCAGAAGCAGCTGATGTTCATCATACTGATCACTGCTAAAGTAGCCTTAGCTGTTAAGCAGCTTCAGCTGAACTGACTAAAAGACAACTTTGGGTGCAAAGTCCTTCAGAGCTTTACTGCCATAGAAGAGTATGCTCGTCAGAGGCTTTCAAGGATTGACAGTCAGTTTGTGCTTTCCTTTGCTGGGCAGAAAAGTCCCCTTTGGGGAAGAAATTTAATTTTCTTAATTTTGTTAATGTTTTATTATTTTCATCTTCAGGAAAGTTATTTTAAAGATAGACGTGATTGTGTTTTAATGGACTGTCTTGAGACTGTAACATACTTTTAAACGGAGCACTCATTTTTTTTCTGTCAGTTTAAAAGTAGTGTAAAGTAATTGAAAACACTTTTTCTAGGGGAAAAATTTTGTTGGGCTGGCATCGTGTTTTAAAGTTCTTTTTACTGTGTTTTCTCTGTTGAAAAGTAGCTTTTGAGAACTGGTGTTGTTTACTGGTAATTGTTGTTTGTCTTCCCCAGGGAAAGAGGCACCATTTTTGGCCTGACCATGGAACGGACTACTGGTCCCACAGTCGGACTTTCTTCCAGCCACAAAATAAAAAAGTTAAGCAAATAGCCTTTTCCATCACAGCAGGCTAGCAATTTGCCTCAGCCGGAGGTGGGTGACACATCTGTGGCCATTTGTTGTACCTCTGACCACTCATCTTTTACCCTGGATCCCTCTGGTGTAGAACCTACAGCCACTATTAACCAGGGGTTATCCATTTTCTCTGCGGCTGTTGGGGTCTCCTCAGTGAACAAGGGAGAGCAACTCTTGCTGGTCCTGAGAGAGGGAACAGGTAACATTTCCCTCTTGTATTAGAATGCTGGGCCCATCCCTGGGAAAGCAGGGAACAGGTAACATTTCCCTCTTGTATTAGAATGCTGGGCCCATCCCTGGGAAAGCAGGGAACAGGTAACATTTCCCTCTTGTATTAGAATGCTGGGCCCATCCCTGGGAAAGCAGGGAACAGGTAACATTTCCCTCTTGTATTAGAATGCTGTGCCCATCCCTGGGAAAGCAGGGAACAGGTAACATTTCCCTCTTGTATTAGAATGCTGTGCCCATCCCTGGGAAAGCAGGGAACAGGTAACATTTCCCTCTTGTATTAGAATGCTGTGCCCATCCCTGGGAAAGCAGGGAACAGGTAACATTTCCCTCTTGTATTAGAATGCTGTGCCCATCCCTGGGAAAGCAGGGAACAGGTAACATTTCCCTCTTGTATTAGAATGCTGTGCCCATCCCTGGGAAAGCAGGGAACAGGTAACATTTCCCTCTTGTATTAGAATGCTGGGCCCATCCCTGGGAAAGCAGGGAACAGGTAACATTTCCCTCTTGTATTAGAATGCTGTGCCCATCCCTGGGAAAGCAGGGAACAGGTAACATTTCCCTCTTGTATTAGAATGCTGTGCCCATCCCTGGGAAAGCAGGAAACAGGTAACATTTCCCTCTTGTATTAGAATGCTGTGCCCATCCCTGGGAAAGCAGGGAACAGGTAACATTTCCCTCTTGTATTAGAATGCTGGGCCCATCCCTGGGAAAGCAGGGAACAGGTAACATTTCCCTCTTGTATTAGAATGCTGGGCCCATCCCTGGGAAAGCAGGGAACAGGTAACATTTCCCTCTTGTATTAGAATGCTGGGCCCATCCCTGGGAAAGCAGGGAACAGGTAACATTTCCCTCTTGTATTACAATGCTGGGCCCATCCTGGGAAAGCAGGGAACAGGTAACATTTCCCTCTTGTATTAGAATGCTGGGCCCATCCCTGGGAAAGCAGGGAACAGGTAACATTTCCCTCTTGTATTAGAATGCTGGGCCCATCCCTGGGAAAGCAGGGAACAGGTAACATTTCCCTCTTGTATTAGAATGCTGGACCCATCCCTAGGAAAGCAGCTGCTGCCATTATTAACTGTGTTGGTCCCACTTTTTCCTGTCAAAAAGAAAGAGAAAACCAAGCATGTATCTACTCCTTAAATTTCTTTGTATAGAGTAATTTATTGAGTCTGGTTCAGGGTTTAATTCAGGCTTTTGTTCCTTCTTGTAAAGTAGTTTTTAGAGATTCAAGATTCTAAATCTGAACAGGGAGATACAGGGACAGATACATGATTTTTTCCTCAGACTTTGATTCAGACTCAGAGGAGAGCTGAGTTTCTTATTCTCCCTGTGGGGATTTCTGTTTCTCTGAAATTACTCCTAGAATGTGCAACTATTGTCATCAGGACAACACTGAGGTTTTATGTCTCTCAGAAAATGCTGAGTTCATACAGAAGGATTTTCTAGAACCTACACTAATTCCTCCTGTTTTGTCTACTTTATAGGATTTGTGCTTTATTGCCTGCAATTTTCCTAATAGTCAGACAGCTATCCCTAAAAGGCAGGCAGGATATATAAAGTTATTCAGTCTTTTAAATTTTATACACTATTGCCAAACCTGACTAAGCAGCTATAGTGTTAGTTGATGCCACTGATGCTAAGCACTTGTTTAACTCCAATCCTACTCTTTCTGATAAGGATGAGGAAATTATTGACAGATATGGAAAAAGTAGGGTTCCTATTAGATGACCCAAGATGCATTCTTTCGAAAGCATCTTGGTCGAACTTGAAAAGACAAAATGATGAAGCGTCATATAAGCAAATTCTTTCCCTGGGAAAGAAATCGCTTGGCCACGTCCGTTACTTTGCCACTTTCGTCACTGTAGTGCGATCTCGGAGTTGGTATATTTAAGTAGGGGGGTGTGGGGGGCACAGCCCCCTATGTCAGGGGGTGTGGGGTTTTTTTTCCCTTGGGAAATAAAATCACTGTTCTAAGCGTGTGAGTTTGTAACTTTCGCTTACATGGAGTCGATAAGTCATCATTTGCTTTTCTAAGCATTCGATGATTTAATATAGACCCGAAAAAGTGTATACTACTGCAACTTTGATTTTCAGAATTTTGAATTGTCGGGCTCATATGAAGTTTGTTCTAACAAATTGTGAAAGTATGAGAAATGTTTGTTTTTTTTTCCTGCAGTTTCTTCTTGTGAAGAAAAATTTGCTTTAAATAATGTAGTATCTTCTATCATGCAAGTCACTACTCATTGTTTGTAGTGTGTGTATGATTCTATTGATACTTCTAGGGCTTTATTCTACAGCTATGACCACTTCAACTGTTTTGAAAAGATTTGCATGGCTGCATTCTCAGAACATCCCAGATGATGTCAAAAATGAGATTTTAAATTCTCCCTTCGATAGAGATTGAATGTTTGGCCCCTCTGCTGCAGAGGTGATGAAAAAGTGTGATGAAAGGGGCAAGCTGATCCAGGTAATCTCTAAGCTTTTTCAGCCCTCCTTTTTCAAATCGTTCGAATCATCCAGTTTTGTCAAAAAAACAGAATAAACAGTCTCAACAAAATTCAGGTAAACAGACATTTAAAAAGAAATGGCAAGGGGATTCCAAATACAAGTCTCAAACATCCCAAAACCAATAGCAGTGCAACAAGTCTGAATGACGGTTCAAGAGACCTTATGACACCCTCCCACCCCAGCCCCATTTTTTACACCCCAGCCTCCTTTTTCTCTTTGGCAACAGATTGTTTCAGACAAATGGTTTCTGAAAATCATTCATCAAGGTTACAGATGGCAGTGGTAGGAAATTCCTCCTTTCCAAGGAGTCATTTCTCATCCTTCAGATCAGACTGTTTTGTTTCCTCCTGTTTTTCATCTCATGCTGGCTCATAGAGTGATAGAACCAGTTCTTCCTTCCCCGAGGGTAGAAGGGTTTTTCTTCAAGGATGTTCATAGTGCCAAAGAAAGAAAATGCTTGGAGACCAGTTCTGGATCTTTATTTCCTAAACCTGTTTGTGATAATGCTCAAATTTAAAATGAACTAGGTCTTGGCTTCATCTATGGCTTTTTATTAAGTGTTGGATTCTAGAAGTGCTATAGAAGCTGCTACTTAGTCATCGGTACATACTTTTACAAAGTACCATAAGCTTGATTCCTTCTATAAGTCAAGATCAAGCTTTGCTTGGCCCATTCCCCAGGGGCTCCTGGACTCTTCTCCTTCTACATCCCAAAGGTAGTTAGCTATAGTAATCTATCCATGTAGCTAAGGCTACTGCAGAAGTGATTAATATGATGGACTTAGTACAGTTGTGTAAGTTCAACTTACCATAACAGTACATGTTCAGATGATCACTGCTGCAGCAGCCTCTCCCTCCCTTTACGTTCTTTGTTTTTTGGTATGTTTTTTATTGCAGGGTGATGATATTTACTTTTTGTTGTTCCTTGCATTGTCCTTTAAGGGCTCTCTGCTGGCAGGAATTCTCTGAAGGGCTTTGCCTCCAAACTTGTCTTTTAATCAGCTCAGCTTAAGCTGCTTGACAGTTTGAGCATGTGGAAGGTGCCATGAAGCTTTGGAAGCTGGCCGGCTGTTATATCCATAGCAGAATATAGCTATAACCTAAATAGTTAAGGCTACTGCAGCAGTGATCATTTGAACATCTACTGTTATGGTAAGTTTAACTTACACAACTGTACTGTCCAGAGGAGATTACTGTCAGCTGTTCAAAGACATAACTGCACTCTCATGGGGAAGTAGGTTCCTTCTAACAGCCTTCAGGTGCATGACACTTTTTATGAACGGCTTTACTGGCAGCAAGGAAGACAGAGGATCCCAGTGTAGGAAGGTTAAAATAGCTGAGGCACAAACCTTCACAGATGCATAAGACAACCCTAATTTGTAAAAGTTTGACAGGAGGTCAGGGTTTGGTCCTGACTTCTCCTTTGGCACAAGAAGTAGAATCTCTTCCATTTAGCTAGGCAAGATTTCTGTTGCATTTGCTTCCTAGCCTTCATCAAGATAGTGAGCTCATCCCAGGAAAACATGTGCCTAAAGAGAAAGAGCGCTAATTCATCCAAGCTATCAGCCTTAGCAGTTTGGGGACATGAGTGATCCTTTGTTTTGTGTCAAGAGGTTTATAAACTGAGGTAGTAACACAGGCTCTGTCTTTAGAATAACAAATTGGATGGAGAAGCAATGCTGCCTCAGACAAAATGGAGTTAAGAGTAACATTTCTGGCCTGCCTTCCCTTATCTTCTGAATTACCTTTGGAAGAAAGGAGGTGGAGAAAAAACATACCAAAACAGGCCTGCACAGCTGTTGAAGAAGGCATCTGTTGACCAGACTTCCTGTGCTCATGCTATGGAACAAAATTTTCTGGATTGTCTGTTTTCTCAGGAAGCAAAAAGGTCTATTTTCAAGCAAAAAGTATCTGTGGAGTAGATCCAGGAAGATATCCATATAGAGCATCCATCCATAAGGGTCTACCTCTGTTCTGATCAGTAGGTATACAAGGGAGTTTTTAAGAGAAGGGAGGGTCATTCCTGAGTCCTCAACCAGATTTCATCCTATCATAGTCAACATGCACAGGAAGTATGATCAAGTGTAGAAAGGACTTTAGCTTGAGGCCTCATCCAAAGGATGACACACTGGGAGTTGAAATCCCACCAGTGCTGTAATATGATATAAGTACTAATACAAGTGATGTGACAATACAGCATATAACATTCTTATCATCCAGCAAGACACCAGCAATTCTAAAACAAACACCAGCAAGAATAGTACAATCTTGGCAATGCTGACCTATGCATCAGCGTGAACAGTAGATCCACTGGCAATGCTGACCTATACATCAGCACAAACAGTAGAGCCACTGGCAATGATGACCTATGCACCAGCATGAACTGTAGAAACACTGTCAGTGCTGACATGTACACCAACATGAATTTTAGAACCACTGGCAATGTTGACCTGTGCACCAACATGAACAGTAGAACTACTGTCACTGCTAACATCTACACCAACATGAAAAGTAGAACTATTGGAAATGCTGATACATGCACTGGCATGAATTTTAGAACCACTGGCAATGTTGACCTGTGCACCAACATGAACAGTAGAACTACTGTCAGTGCTGACATCTACACCAACATGAACAGTAGAACTACTGGAAATGCTAATACATGCACTGACATGAATGTTAGAACCACTGGCTATGCTGACCTATGCACCAACATGAACAGTAGAACCACTATCAGTGCTGACCTGTACACCAACATGAACGGTAGAACTATTGGAAATGCTGATACATGCACTGACATGAATGTTAGAACAACTGGCAATGCTGACCTGTGCACCAACATGAACAACAGAACTACTGACAAGCCTGACACATACACCAACACGGAAAGCAGAACCAACAGCAATGTTGACATGTGCACTAACATGAACAGTAGAACCACTGGCAATGCTGACGTGTTGCCAACATTAACAGGAAAGATTCATACTGATCGATCAACAGCAAATACATTGAATGCTAGCTAGCAAATATTGCAGATCTTTGAGTAAGTTATTTTGCAGGGGGATGAGCTCTCTTGCACCCCTCCATGTTACGGGACACACCCCATGTCCCTAAACCTATCTTACCTTTTCTAAAGTCACACAACAACAGAGTAAAGGAAAACTCCATTACTGCTAAAAGTGCTTTTGGTGATTTTTCTCCATGCAGCCAGCATTTAAGGAACCTGCTGCTGCATAATTGATAGGTTCCCAATAGGCAGAACTGCTTGTATTGCTAGCACATGCATCAACATTTACAGTAGAACTACCAGCAATGCAGACACATGCACTAACTCAAATAGTAGAATTACTAGTAATGCAGATACCTGCACCAACACAAATACTAAAATTACTAGTAATGCTGACACATGCACCAACATGAGCAGTAAAACCATTGGTAATGCTGGCACCTTAACCAACGTGAGCATTACAACTTTTACAGCAAAAAGATAGCACCTGCATGTCACTTTTAAACCAAGTCTTTCTGACCTTAAGCATAATTAGTGTCCTTGACATTAAAATTTTACACACTGCACAGGTATTGCATAGCATCAGTTAAAGACTGTCCATGAAATATGTATTAGTCAGAGATATTAGATTCCAGGTATCAGTGCATCATCAGTGAACAGCACAGACATAAAGTGTTGAATTCACCTAAATATATGTGCTGTCTGTCACATTAATCTACTTACCTGCACTATCTGCACAGTATTAAATGATGGATAACACACAAGACTCAAACTCTGACTCTTCTGTCTTAAATTAATTAACCTTATAGCTCTTTAAAACTGATCAAATAAACCAGCTACATACCAGGTATAGTGCTGTGATTTCCATCTGCAGTGCTGGGAACCCATGTTTGGGAATGGACCTAAGTTATAAAAGGGGTTGGAGTAGGTCAGTGTTACAGAGCACTTGGTGATAACACTTCCATTAAGGTACTTTGTAAATGCATAAATAGAATGTGAATCTCCAGAAATATGCCAAAGGTGCTCCCTCTGTAATTAAACATAATCAAGTCCAAATTTGTAAAGGTATGAGTAGAGAGGTAAGTTGATTCTTGAACTAATGCAGATCCCATCTTCTTTCTAAGGGGAACATTTTGTGTCCCTGTTGAAATGTCGGCAATCAAAATACTGAGTGCTGGCAAGCCAAAAAAAAAAGACCAAAACTAGGGGACTATAGTAAATCTTGAACATTACTCTTCTCCTTCAAACATCTTTTTACAGGATGTTTGCCACCCTGCACCCCCCTCACCCCCAGACCTATAAATACCAACTCCAAGATTACCACACACTGGAGAAAAATAAATATTCTGAGAAATGGCCATCTTGGACTTGGTATATGTAAGTCCATTTTTTGAGGAGGGTAATTCAATCTCCATGTTTTGTGACTCATTCTAGCAGGTTCCTACATTTCAAATGGTTACCAAAAGATTTCCTTAGACTCTCAAAATAGTGCTGTGCTGGATGCTTGATGTTCCCTTACTCCTAATATGGGGTGAAATCAGCTATTGGTCCTGGTCCAGTGAATAGGTCACTATATCAGGTAGGTTGTGATACTAGGGAAAGAGCAGCAGCAATTCAATAAATTACAAAGAGGGTCAAGAGGACACAAATATATTCTGTAAAATAAGCATTTCTCAGTACCAAACGTTAGCTTGTGCTGAAATGGAAGTGTACCATTTGTGAGTAAAACTGTGTTGTTATAGAAGTAATGTGATATAGCAGGCACTACACTGGGAGGTTAAGTAAATTACCTTCACAGACACTATTAGAAGAACTTTCAAATTCTGAAGCACTGCTGTGAGAATTCAATTATTCTCAGCACACAAGTGCTTTTGAATTAGTACAGTCTTCATTTGCACAAAGATAAAGTGACCTACATCAGTTATTTGTTCACCAATATCTGATACTGGAAAAATAACAGGTAGTTACACAGGAATGAGAGAAGTCAATTACTTTGCTTTCATGAGTTCTGTCAGAAGTACTTGCAAACAGTTATAAATTAAATCCTGAGTTAGTACAAGTATAGGAATGAAGCTGTTTTTCCTGTGTGAAATTATAAAATAAATTGTTCTGTTGCATAAGTTTCTGCTAAGGAACAGCAGACTGATTTCAAAATAAAAAGTTCATTATTTGTTCTCTAACTTTATCATGAAACGTAATAGGGAGTTGCGCAAATAAAAGATGCATGTTAATTACATTTTCATCATAATCACTAGAAAAATATGTATATACATAATGGGAATATTAAATTGCTCTTGTGCGTATGTATCTGCTAACTCCAGACTGATTTTGAAATAAACCAATTAATGACATGTATTAAGAAGAGGACACAATGAATAAAGTACACTGATTTCTTCTTCTTCTCTGATACATGACATACTCTAAGTATATTTCAGGTAAAACAGACTGTTATTTGAATGAATCAATTAATTATATGTATTTTCTGAAAGAAACACAGTTTATTTTTGATGCCTAATACTAAAAAAGCAATATGGAGTTGCACAGGGGGGGGTGATGTCAGTTACACTGTGTTCAGAAGAGCTGTCAGAAACATTAGCAAACAATTCTAAATGAAAACTTGAAGCTGTACTGCAGGAAGGAATATTTCACTGTATGCGAAATAAAAAAAATAATAAATTGTTTTGCTGCATAGTAAGTATCTACTAAGTAAACAGCAGACTGACCATATAAAATTGCAAAATGATTATATCATCCGTTCATTCATTCATTTTCTGATACACAGTGGTGTAAAGTAATTGGCAGTTGAGCAGGGAAGCAGCATGGGGTGGACTTTCAATTTCAACTGCACAAAGCATAGTAAGCACCGCTGATGGCATAATAATTTATGTGGCTGAATCGCATTCAGTTGTATGAAGTACAGCATGAACTACTAAATTAATATAACCTCCATTTGCATGAAGGCACAACTGATTACATCATTCCTGCATTTTTCAATATCCAATACAGAAAGACAGTAGGAACTTGCACAGGGAAGAGTGAAGTTAATTAAACTACCCTCACAAAACACTGTAAGAAGTACTTCTAAATATGTATAAATGAAATATTGGAACAATGCTACAGGAAAACAGCCAGCAAAATGAATGCCTGTCTGCTAACTAATTGCAGATTGAGTTTGAAATGACCCAATTAGTTAAATGGATTTTAACATCCAAAGAAGTACATAGTTCATTCACTTATATATTCTTTAAAAGTTAATACTATAAATAAACTTCATGCTACTAAAGTCAGAAGTGACAAACTTCATGACACCCATGCAGATGGGAGCTGAAAGTCCGACTGCTGAATCCTACACTTAGGCACTGTATGAGCACATCCACTTGTGCATGAATCGTGCCATTCCAAATAGAACCAAGATGCTCTCCTCCAAAAAAAGGAAGCCAATCTGGTGGTCCCCTGCCATAAACAAACTATACAACAGAAGAAAGAAACTGTTGCAAAAAAAAGGAAAATCCCAGGATGCAAAAAACTCCCTTACCAGCCTCAGTAAGAAGCTGAGATACATCATAAAATCCTCCAAAGCTAGTTACGAAAATAAAATTGCCAAAAATTCCAAAGACAACTACTAGGCATTCTATAGTTATCTCAAGGATCTAAATGGCAATGCTCAGATATGCTCTGAGCTACAACAGAATGACATTAAATATACTGATCCCTAGGATATTGCCAATATCCTGGCAGATCGATTTAGTGCAAACTTCACCACCATCTCACCCTCTAAAGGGTCCATCTCAATACCAAAAGATTGCCAAATTCCGGTAATCACGGCCACACAGGTAGAAACCGCACTCGCCAAAGCTAAGAATACAGCATCCATGGGACCAGATGACATCCCGGGCTGTGTATTACATGAACTACAAAATGAACTGGCACCTCACCTAAGTGTCATGTTTAATCATAACCTCACCTCAGGCTTTGTGCCCACTGAGTGGCACACAGCTACAGTTATCCCACTCCACAAGGGAGGATCCACCTTGGATCCCAGGAACTACAGTCCCATCAGTCTGATGAGCCTGATCTTCAAGGGCATGGAATGCATTATCATGGAACTTATAAACAAAGACATTGGCAACCTTCAAACACTGGACCCCATGCAGTTTGGGTTCGTGAAGGGCCGATCTTGTCTCCTGTACCTGATTGACTTCTTTGAATCAGTCTCCAGAGCTGTGGACGAGGGTAAGGTGGTCCACACAGCCTATCTGGACCTCGCCAAGGCCTTCGACACAACTCCCCACTCTGGAATCATAGATAAATTTACTAAGCTGCGCATAAATCCCTACGTCACTTGATGGGTTGCCAACTGGCTTACTGACAGAACCCAGACTGTAAAAGTAGCTGACTCCAAATTCAGCTCTAGACAAGTGACAAGTGGAGTACCTCAGGGTTCAGTCCTGGGACCACTCTTGTTTGGCATCTACTTCTCTGAAGTACAGGCCAACACTAAGGGACTCTGGCTAACAAAGTTTGCAGATGACTGCAAATTGGGAGCCATTATTGAATCCCCAAATTATGTGGATATTCTACAAAAAGGCCTTACAGAAACAGATGCTTGGTGCCAGAGCCATGGGCTCAAGCTTAATGCAAAGAAATGTATAGTTATCCCCTTTGGGAAAAAAACATGTACCCATGAATTACCACATAGGTGGCAGTACACTAAATACTGAAAGTGTGATGAGAGACTTAGGGACACATGTGGACAGTGATCTCACCTTTGATAACCACATCACCACAACAGTCAAGAAATCCTTCTATGTGGCATACCTCATCACAAAGGGCTTTTCATCCAGAAAAAAGGAGGTCATCGTCCCACTGTACTCATCCCTCAGATCCATTATAGAGTACAACGCCCCATTTGGTATGTACCTCACAAGACATCTGCAACAGCTGGAAAGGCCGGAAAAATACCTCACTAAAAGAATCACAGGCCTAAAGCAGATGCCATATACTTACTGTCTAAAAAAACTCCAAGTTATACTCTGTGGCATATCATCTAGTCAGAGGTGATCTCTGCTTAACATACAAGGCCATGTCAAACCCTGAGCTGTTGAACATGCTCCACTTGAAATCCCAATCACTCAGAGCCACATGCTCCAGGGATCTAAACCTTGTCATCACAATGAACAAAACATGCTGGAGGGATGGGATCTTGACCCAGAGACTCCTCATACTCTGGAATATACTGCCCATACATGTCAAGCAAAGCGCCTCCTTGGCCCTCTTCAAAAGGAACCTTGACAATTGGATGGGAGATAGGAAATTCACCCTGGGGATCACGTCAGTCGCCCTGCTAGACAGGGGTCCAGGGAAGTAAATATTGTGGGAAGAAATATCCAGGGAATTGTTATGGCTAGGCTTGTATAGGCCCTAAGGCCGATAGCCTAGTACCAACCTATGAACTTATAAAAGGCAGTTGAACACAGCAGTTTTACAATCAAAGTGTTAGTTTTGACTATTCAAAGTCTATCAAGCACTGTTGATTTTATGTAGACTCCATAGTTTTGCCTTCAGTGATGATACTGTACTTTGAGCAGATGAACAGCATTCAGTCATGCAAAATACAGAAAATGCTGATAACTTAATACTGTATCTGTTTCCAGGAAGGTATACTGGATTACATCATTCATTTATTCATTCTCTGATAGCTGATATGAAAAAGTAATAACTTACACAAAGAGGATGACTGGCCTCAAACAGATGCCCTACGCAGATCATCTAAAAAAACTCCAGCTTTACTCCGTCGCATATCGCCTACTCAGAAGTGATCTCTGCCTAACATACAAAGCTATGTCAAACCCAGCGCTGTTGGACATGCTCCACTTAAAGAAATCCAAATCCCTGCGAGCTACATGCTGTAGGGAAACTAAACCTTGCCACCACAATAAACAGAACATGCCGAGGGATAGATTCCTGTCCCAGAGACTTCTCATACTCTGGAACAGACTACCTATCTATGTCAAACAGAGCTCCTCATTAGCACTCTTCAAGAAAAATCTTGATGATTGGATGGGAAATAGGAAATTCACCCAGGGGATCACTTCTGTGGCTCTGCTCGACAGGGGCACAGGAAAATAATTTTCTTGGGCAGCGAAAGCCAGGATACATTTTTGGCTAGGCTTATGTAGGCCCTAGGGCCAATAGCCTAGTACCTACCTATGAACCTAAGAACCTATGCACACAAAATCAGACCAAAAACAACACAAACTGAAGTCAAACTGTGCTGTGAACAATATAGAATCTTTACTGGTCTTTCTGGTACCTTGGCTGAATGCCTTCAAGGAATAAAATCAAATACCTCCCACAGCTATTAAATACTGGTGCAACCATCCAGTTTATGCTATTAACAAGTATGAATCAGGATAATTATGACAATAAAATAAAAAAGCAGTACAGAAAATATATACAAAAAAATCAGAACATTATATTATTTAAATACTTGTTAAACATGGCTAAAATTACTGATATTAAATGTTTTAAACATTTTTAAACATTTAAATTCACCTCCAAGTTCATACCTCTAGGTTTCAAAGTTCTATAATTGATAATGAATTTGCTTTCCATTTCATGTAACTTGCAAATGAAGTCCCCCCACATAAATGTGGTCTAGCTGGAATACTGAAGAAATAGCTCACATCTGAGCCAACATGTGCTTTATGGAAATGTTCTGCTATGGGACTATCAAAATTACATTTTCTGAAATCCCAAAATGTTCAGGTATATGTATCTTGGCCATACACTTAGTCTTGCCAGTATACCATTTAGTTTGGTGTCCACCCACGCCCCACTATGTAGATGACTCCACAAGAAGTGCAAAAAATCTATCCATAAACTTGAAGAATATCCCATTGATCTTAGTGATGAAAAAGTAATACTCACAGTACAAAAATGGATATGAAACTATATAAACATGGTCAATGTCAGACAAGATGCTAAAATCAACCAAAAAAGCTGGATCAAAGATGGCAGAAAAGTAAAAAAACATTTTAATGAAATCGACGGAGCTTTCAGGATAAACCCTTTCTTCAGTTATTTTACTTTTTTGGCATTGCTGGTCTGGCTTTTTTGGTTGATGAAAAAGTAATAAGTGGTTATGAGTGAGAAGTCAACTGCTTTGCCTAAAAATATATAGTTAGAACTGCTTGCAAACAGCTACAGGTGAAATCCTGAAGTAGTGCCACAGAAAATGCAAGTGCAATTAATACAGCAAATTATATGAAAATAATAGTTTCATAGTTTAACATAGCTGCATATGGCCATCATAGATATTTAGTATTGTAGTCTCCAACAGTCCACATTTATAGTTATTATTTCCTATGTGCTGATCTAGCCTTTTTTGAAAACTCTTAATGAACAGGATTTCTTAATTTCTACTGGAATTTTACTTTGTAAACATTGCACATTGATTCTTGTAACTATATTTGTCATGTGTTCTAAGGGTATATTATATGTCATTTGCCAAGCCATTATTAATATTTTACTATACCTATATCTTTCACATAACAATCATAATCCTCATCATCAGCCCCCTTTTTCTCATTTTCTACATGGGGTCGGAGAATTGTGTTAACTGTTGCCATCTCTCTTAATTCAGTGCCACACTCCTGCCTTCTTCGACATTCATGCCTGACTGTTGCAGATCTTCTTTCACACAATCCATCCACCTCTTTGCTGGACATCCTTGTTTCCTCTTACCTTCTTCCTGTCTGTCCCAAATCTTCTTCACAGGATTAACTTCTGCTTTTCTGCGCATGTGTCCTAACCAATGTAATCTGTTCTCTTTGATCTTTTCTGCAATAGGAGCTACTTTGGCATCTGCTATTATGTCTTCATTTCTTCATCTGTCCCACAGAGTGCATCTTGCCATCCTTCTCAGACACTTCATTTCCATCACCTCTAGCTTCTTCATCTGCTCTGCTTTTACTGCCCAGGTTGCTGTACCATACAGTAGTACTGGTTGTACCACTGTCTTGTACACCTTAGTTTTCAGCTACTTTGGCATTCTTCTGTCATAGACTACACCTGACACTCTATGCCAGTTGGCTGCAGTCCCTCTGAGTCTAGCCTTGACCTCTTCATTCTGACTTCCCCTTTCCTCACCCCTCCAGATACTTGAAGCTATTTTACCTGTTCCGCTATCTTCCCTTCTATCTCAATTCTCAGATTCTTCTGATTTCCAGTTTGCTGCCATTACCACGGTCTTATCTGTGCTTAGTTTCATTCCATCTGCCTTCAGTTTTGCATTCAATTTCCCTATCCTTTGCTGAAGTTCTTGCTCAGAGTCTGCCTGTAATGCCAGATCATCTGCATACAGCAGCTTTGTTGATCTGTCCCCTCCACCCTGTTTGTTAATGTAGTCCATCACCAGTATGAACAGCAGTGGACTCAGAGCTGAACCCTGGTATACACCCATACCACTGGGAACTCCTCTGTGAGTCCAAACACTGTACGTACTTGAGTCATTGGGTTCTTGTACATAGCATGGACTAATCTACCAATGTTTCTGGGACTTTGAACTACCACAGTACTGCCCAGATCAGCTTTCTTGGGACCTTGTCATATGTTTTCTCCAAGTCTAAGAATGCTCGGTTGGACTGTTTCCTCATCTCTAGCTTCTTCTCAATAATTTGTCTCACTGCAAACATCGAGTCATTTCTGCTGCATCCTGATCTGAATCTGAATTGCTCATCTCCCATCTTACATTCTACTACTCTGCGTATCCATTTATCAATCACCCCCTCCAGAACTTTCATGCAATGTGGTAGGAGTTTGATGCCTCTGTACTGCCCACAGTTGTGGATGTCCCATTTGTTCTTGAACACTGGCACAAGTATGCTTATTCTCCAGTCATCTGAGTTATGGCTCTCTCTCTCCCCACTGCTATGAATACCCTTAGGAGCCATTTCTCTCCATCTCACCCAGCATCTTTATTATATCTGCTGTAACCTCATCTGAGCCTGTTGCTTTCTCAGACTTCATTTTCCTTAGTGTTACTCTTACTTCTTCCAGGGTGGGCTCTTCTTCTTCACTCATTGTAGGCTGTGTCTGGGGCAGTACACCTTCTCTGGGGTTTTCTTCATTTAGAAGCTGTTGGAAGTATTCCTTCCATCTGCCTTTTCACATAACAACTTCCCACACTAACTCGGAATTTTCACCAACTTTACTCTTCTTAGACGTGTAGTTATTATATGCCCTTCACTTTAACAAAGATATAGACATCACTAGTTGTTGTAAATGAGAATCTCCTAAAATAGACATTCCTTCCTATACATTTGTCCAATATCATTCCTTAATGTTATTATACTTTCTTCCACAATAACCAAGTAATTGCCATTTATATCAACTCCTTCACTGATCTTGCATTTCTTATTTCATCTTTATAAGTAGTTTCTTATTACCTTTTTTCTTTTCATTATTTTTGTCTTGTTTTCATGTTTGTCTTTGCAATCTAAATTATTAGACAAATGAATTTGTGTGTTACCTAATTCAGCATTATTTGCCATAGTTTTGGTATTATTAACCAAACTAGGGCCTATACAAGCCTAGCCATAACAATTCCCTGACTATTTCTTCCCACACTATTTATTTCCCTGGACCCCTGTCTAGCAGGGTGACCGACGTGATCCCTGGGCTGAATTTCCTTTCTCCCATCCAGTCATCAAGGTTCCTTTTGAAGAGGGCCAAAGAGGTGCTCTGCTTGACATGTATGGGCAGTCTATTCCAGAGTCTGGGGAGTCTCTGGGTCAAGAAACTATCCCTCCAGCATGTTTTGTTTATTGTGATGACAAGGTTTAGAGCCCTGGAGCATGTGGCTCTGAGGGATTGAGATTTCTTTAAGTGTAGCATGTCCAACAGCTCTGGGTTTGACATGGCCCTGTACGTTAAGTAGAGATCGCCTCGGAGTAGACGATATGCAACAGAGTATAGCTGGAGTTTTTTAAGGCGGCCAGCATAGGGCATCTGCTTTAGGCCTGTGATTCTTTTAGTGAGGTATTTCTGCGGCCTTTCCAGTTGTTGCAGATGTCTTGAGAGATACATACCAAATGGGGCGTTGTATTCTATAATGGGTCTAATGAGGGATGAGTACAGTATTTTTTTCTTTTTTGTTTGTAGACTTCATTAAAGTTGTTCACTTCTGATTCTTATTTTTTAAAGTTTTAATCTCTTGTCTCTCAGCAAATATCCAGTGTTACTTATTCTGCTGCAGTTAGCCATTTTATTAGTCTTTCCCCACCTAATTCATCATTATCTTTTTGAGATGACTGAGAATCATGTTTCTATATCATATCAGTTAGTTCATGAACTGCTTCTGTATATAACTCCTCAATTAAATCATTAATAACACTCATGATAAATACTTATATTAGTAATTACAAGCTTCTACAGTGTTATCAAGCTCATCTTTAACAATACTCCACAAATGATGAACTCTGTTACAGTTTTTAAAAACTAGTTGAGCAACACTTCCTCTTTTAAAAAATGTTTACAGGAATCACACTTTTGTAAATACCATTGCGTTAGTAAGTCTTATAAGGTATATTGATTTTGAGATTCCATTATTCAATCCAAAACTTCTATCCAACAATAACAAAATATCTTTGTTTTGTAAACTGTTTAAAACTTGTCTACTGTCCTAGACACGTCACACTGTCATGTACAAACAAGCTAATTTACACAAACATGCACAACATGCTTCTTTACATCTTTGCGTCCTGCAAAAAATGCTCACATTCCTGACTTTTCTTATACAAGGAAGTGCCTATACCCTAACTTTCCTAATTGGGTATATGCCCCCTTATACCATGAACTTCAATTTCAATGTACCCCTACAGAGATACCTCAGTGTTTTTAAGGATTTACAAAATAGTAGAGCAAGAGTAAAAAGTTGTATAAGAAATAAATCAACCGCCTTAACAGTATTTATTGTCTCTGCCAGCAGAAATACATAATAAGTTATATCATTTATTTATTCTCCTCAATATTTAAAATCAATAAGAGGGGAACAGAGGAAGGCATTTATGTTAAATTCAAATACATTGTCAAAAGTTAGCAAAGAAATTATATTAAAAGTCAGAAACAGTTCCTAAGAATTGAGGTATTATTTTATGTGAAACAATACCCTGTTTTTTTTATTTATCCTTTTGTTGACCAGGCTAGTCTCAATAAACTAGTAGCCTCTTTTCAAGAGAGACCTGAGGTGGTATTTATATTACTAGGGGAAATTTGGCCAGTGCATTTCCTAGTCATAAGGAGAGTTCTTGTTATGTTCCTAGCACAGTGGCAACTGAGAGAGCAGTACTTAAGGAGATCCAAGATAGCTGATAGCACAGAGGCAAATGCCAGTGTAGTATTTGAAGCTCAACAAGATTCTGAGGAATTGTTTCAGCAAAATTTGTTTTATCACAAGCAAACATTCAAAACAATGATGTATATGATACTACAACCCTCCAGCAACCAGGAGGGTTGCAGGATGATATTTGGGGTGAATTGTTGCTGCAGATCAAGCCAGAGAGTGGAAAAGGTGTTTCACTGGGTGAAATTATAGACAAAATTCAATCAAAGGAATCAGAAGGTATTTTGAAAGAAGATTGTCAGACAAAGAAATTATATCTGTAGACTGTTAAAAAAAAACTGCAGGGAAAATGACAAGAAATGAACAGAGAGAGAAAATGACAACAATCAAAGGAAATTTCTAGTGAGAATTCAGAAGAAAGAAGAAAAAGATATGGGATAATTTAATGCTCCCACTAGGAGTGCAGGCCTAGGGTGTAAGAGCTTTTATTCTTAAAATAAAGAGACATTTTGTGGCATTATTTGAGAGATTGACTCTGTTCTGGAACATTTTTGATGGACTATGAGAAAAACAGAACTGTAATACATGGAATTACTGTGTAGTTAAAGCATTTTATAAAGAAACAAAAAGGTACATGTTCAATTTCGAATTGAAGTTGAAAAAGAGATTTTAAAGAAACATTTAAGCATACCTTATAAAGAAGTTAGGGTATGACACAGGATTATGGACTGGGGAATGAGACTGTCAAATTGTACTGATAGTGGAGAAAGAAAAAAATTGGCCATGTCCCTAGTATAATAAATGTAGAGGGCAACAGAGGTGTTGTAAAATATTGGGGACAACCAAAAGCATGTTTTTTTCTGTGGAAAAGATGATCATTTGATAAGTAACTGTGATAACAGGATATATTTGTGGAGAAACAGGTCATGCAAAAAGTGTGAATTGAATGTTATAACTGTAACGGAACTGGGCTTTTATGGATGGATTATAATTTAGAGAAAAAGGATGAAGGAAAAAAAACAAAATTGGGGACAGTATACAAAGAGAAGAAACAGTGCCAACAAAAGATAAAGAGGAAGTAGGGAAGCAAGATTGGGTAAAAATAAAGCAATGGATAAAAAATGAAACAGAAGATATAGAAGAAGATTGTGAAATACATGATGAGGAAGATATAAACTGGAAAATAGTTAAAGGTAAAAAGAAAAAAGTTTTAAGTGATAAGCGTATAAGAGAAAAATGAAAGGAAATGGATAATGCAAATGAGATAAATACTTCAAATTTACACCATTTTTGTAAGCTACAACACAGACATGATGACAAATTTAGAATGCTTTCAGTAAATGTAAATAGTATCAAAAATATAAGTAGAAGAATAAGAATCCTAAATTGGTGCAATCTGATATTAACATAATATTGGAAGATGTAAGATTGTGACACACAAAGACAGATTACAAAGAAATGTTGGGGAGGATATTCAATATGGAACCCAGGAAATGTTCAGGCATAGTTGTACTTTGTAGAAACTCAGTGGTAATATTGAACATAACATTTGCCATGACGGGAAGCTTAACTATTGTAGATCACAGATGGCATAATCAGGTATATAATTATATTAGTTTATTTCATAAAAGTTTGGATTCTGTAGTAATTAATGTAAATATAATATTAACAGGAGATTTTAATTGTGATTTTACAGGAAAAAAGAAGAAGAGAAGAAATGATAAGAACATTTTTAGAGTTATAAAATGTGACAATTTAAAGATTTAGAATAATAATTTGTGGGCATATAGTCAAAGTATATATAAGATGAAAATAAATTATTTTATTATATTAGAAGGTTTAAATATAGCTAAGGGGGCAATACTTGTAATGAGCTTTTCAGATCCCTCAACCATATGGATAGAAATACAAGAAAATAAAGAGTATATCAGATTGGGAAAATAAATAAAAATAACTGAGAAATTATGGAATAAAAATGGAAAAAATAAGTATGAGTTTATGAAAAGATCACATTTCCACTAGAAATTGTTATAAAACTGGCCTAAGTGGTGGCTAGCTTTGAAAGAAAAATATAAAAAATGTTTTTTAGAATGACAGGTACAAGAAATGTGGAAAAATAAATTATAAAACAGGTGTGTATGGCTGCTTTAAAGGGCTGGGAAAGGAATGATAGAGAATATTATGTGATAGAATGGAGAATTGATGAAAAGAATCAAAAGAAAATTAAATAATTGTTATTTAAGCAAAGATATTATTTAAAAGATAAAAAGAAGAGGTATCAGGTTTTTGTGTAGTATAGTTAAACAGAATACTATTATGAAGAGAGAAACAAAAGATGACAGGGGAGAGGTAAGAATATCTCAGGAACCAATTATTAATATCATAGTGAGTCATATAAAGAAAATGTTTCAAGATAAAAATAAAGTACAAAAAAGAATGGCATGTTAAAACATTGACAGAACAAGAATATTAGAAAAGGGTCTGTCGTTATATGAATTAGAGAAGGTACTTAGACAAGTTAATTTACTTGCAGATTCAGGAACAAATGGAATAGGATACAAATTTTGTAAGACTTTTACAAATTGATAGAAAAAAATACTTCTTAAAAATTATAAATGAGTGTTTACATGAAGGTTTTCTGTATAAAGATTTATGCAGTGGTATGCTTAAATTTATATAGAAAAAGGAAGATACAAATAAAATTAAAATCTGTAGTATTGATAAACACAGATTGTAATTTTTTCTGAAAATAATTCAGAAGAGAATGGAAAGTAAAATTAAAAGAATTATGGAAGATAGAATATATAGTTTAAAGGGGAAAAGGATGTCAAGAATTATCATTCATAGTAAAAGAAACTGTGGATGATATTATAAATAGGACAGATGAGACCAAAATCATAATAGCAGAGTTAAATAGAGGTTTTGATAGAGTACAACCTGAACTTTTGTGGATGATTATGGAAGAGTACAACATTAGTAAGAAAATTAAGAATGCATGTTGTTCTGCATATAACAAAAATAAAGTAATAATTTTAGTGAATGGATGGTTAAACAAAGAAAAAAGATATAAAGCATAACATACATCAGGGATGTCCTATGGGCAGTATATTATTTGTTCTACTTATGAATGTATTAGTGAGATTTATAAATGCACACATGAGAGGTGCTACTCATATTGTTAATGAAGGGATAAAAATTCCAGTCATGTTTACTTATGCAGATGATATCATACTGGTTGCAAGAAACAATGTCTGGATGAAAGAAGTTATGTGTTATATACATCAGTGTTAAAATATTGTAGGCATTACTTTAAATAAAGAAAAAGTAAATGAGTGGGAGACATAGTAAAGATAGGACGGGTATCTTTCTCAATGAAAGAAACCTCTATGTTAGGAATAAGATTTGGGGGTAAAATGTAAGTGAGGAACAATGAAATAGGATACTTGATGAAGTTAAAGAGCTTTGTTGTTTTTGGAAACACTGCCAGCAATCATTTAATAAAAATGATTATTTGATTAATTCAGTTATACTGGGAAAGACTGCATATTTAGCTAATGCCTAGATGTTGCCAATAATCTAAGAAAATAAATGCTACAAGTATTTTTTTTTTCTTTTATATGGAGTTCAAGACTTAATCCAGTGAAGAGAAGAGTTTTAAACATGGGCAAGTAAGATGGGGGTTTGGGGATAATAATCTCAATTGTTTATGTTGTTTCTTTGAATTTGTATAAAGTTTTGTTTTGGATTAATTAGAAAAATAAAAAGCAGTAAATTTACTAAAGTACAAATAGTAAGTGTCATTGGGATATATGAAGGGAATAACAGCAGTAATACAGAATATTATATTCATAAAGTACAAGAAAATATACTAAGAGCTAAACCAACACAAGAATGGAGAAAGGAGACAAGATATTCTGCCAATAGGGATGACTGCATTTAGGGGTACACAAAATAAACAAGATGGGGTTGGAATTTACTGAAAGAAGCTGGGAAAGAACCAAGGTATTGGGAACAAATAATTAGAAAAGGAAAGGTAATAGAATGGGAAGAGGCAAATAAGACATTTGGATTGCAGGCTAGTGATTACCTTCCCTGTCAGGGATTGATATCAGAATTCAGAGAAAAGGAGAGGGGAATCCTAAATAAATGACCTGCACTGATTTAGTTTGTAATTGAATCTAGATGTTAAAAATGGATAATTAGTAGGGCATATAAAATATTGCACAATAACTATAGAAATCGATCATAAGAAGTCAGAAAAGATTGGGAAGAGAGATTAGATATGCAATTCACAAAGAAATGATGGGAGGACATATGTATACCTCACAAATATGCAACAAAGTCTAAAAGATTAAGGACTTTTGCCTGGAAGTGTTTGCATAGATACTTTTATACCCCAAGCAGACTCCAAAGAATTTTTACTCAGATAGATGGCAAATGTTTGAAGTGTGATATGGAAGAAAGAGGCAACTGGGAACATATGTTTTAGGAGTGTAATAAGTTGGCAGACTTTAAAAATTATTTATAAAATACTCTGTATGAGTGTAACTAAAGAAATTATTTTTTGAGCTGGGATGCAGGATCTAAATTGCCTACACATAGTAAGATCTTTTTACGCTTCATTCTGTTGACTGCAAAAAAAAGCAATTTCTAGAAGATGGAAATCAAAATCTAAACCAACTATACTTGAAGTAATGAATATTGTAGCAGAGATAAAAGAACAGGATGTGGTATCTTTAAAAAAAGGGTAGAAGTAAATTACATAGAAAAAATGGAAACTGTGGGAACAATACATGCAGAAAAATGTTTTTCATGATGAAAGGGGTTCAAGAGAAGACAGGAACTGAATAATTTATATAATATTACTTAGACTATAGGATATATAAAATGTATGTGCTGTATAATGTTTGTAAATATAAACAGGTAAATATTGTGGTAAGAAAGGTAAGTGATGTTAACTACATGGTGGAACTGCTAGCAGACAGTAGGGGCACAAATTGTACCATGTTAACATGATGAAACCTTACCATGATATGGAGGCCCCTCTGCTGAGAATTTGCAGTGGATTGCAGGAGGAGTCTGAAGGAGATCTGGGGATTGATCTCCTCAGTGAGGCTCGGGCTGACACCTCAGTGGAAGGGGTAGCAATGTCCCAGCAGCTATCCCTACCCAGGTTTAGGAAATCCGAGCAGTGTTGCAGGAATTTGGGGACATGTTCACTGGGAAACCAGGGTGCACCCACCTGGTGCAGCACCAGGTGGATACAGGACCCCAAAGGCCTATTAGGCAGGACTCTTATAGGGTGCCTGAGAGTGTCAGACAGACTCTGAGGAAAGAGGTACAGGAGATGCTAGAACTAGGGGTGATTCAAGAGTCAAACAGTCCCTGGGCCTCCCCAGTGGTGCTGGTGCCAAAGAAGGATGGCAGCACCAGGTTCTGTGTGGATTACAGGAAATTAAATAGTCACACAGAGTCAGATGCTTACCCCATGCCTAGGACAGATGAGGCCCTAGAGCAGCTGGGTGGGGCTAAGTATCTTACAACCATTGATCTTACCAAGCGTTACTGGCAGGTACCCTTGACTCCCAGTGCTAGAGAGAAGTCAACCTTTGTGACTCCTTTTGGCTTGTACAAGTTCACAAAGATGCCCTTTGGGATGAAGAATCCCCCAGTGACTTTCCAGAGGCTGGTAGATAATATCCTAGCAGAAGCAGGAGGGTTTACCCTTGCTTACTTAGATGATATTGCCATCTGCAGCCATTCCTGGCCAGAGCACCTTCAGCATGTCAGGGAGGTGCTGGGCAAACTACAGAGGGCAGGGTTGACTATTAAGCTGAGCAAATGTCAGGTGGATATGGCAGAGGTCTCCTACCTAGGACATAGAGTTGGGAGTGGTAAGATAAGGCCAGAACCTGCCAAAGTGGAAACCATTCAGGTATGACATGCACCTGTTACTAAAAAGCAGGTGAGGGCATTCTTAGGGACAGCAGGATACTACAGAAAGTTTGTCCCCAATTATAGTACCATAGCTGCTCCCCTCACAGACCTGACAAGGAAGAACAGGCCAGATAAGGTAGTGAGGACCCCAGCATGTGAGCAGGCATTCCAGAAGCTTAAAGAAGCTTTGGGAGGACCCCCTGTGTTAGTCAGTCCAGATTACAGCAAAACATTTGTTGTGCAAGTGGATGCTTCGAACCATGGGGTGGGGGCTGTACTTAGCCAGATTTCTTCAGAGGGGGAAGAGCACCCAGTGGTTTATCTCAGTCATAGGCTCCAACCCAGGGAGGAATGCTATGCAGCTGTAGAAAAGGAATGTCTAGCCATAGTGTGGGCACTGCAGAAACTTCAGCCTTATCTGTATGGAAGAAAATTCACTGTAATGACAGATCACAACTCCCTAATATGGTTAAACAGAGCCAGCCAGCAAAATGCCAAGTTGCTAAGATTGAGCCTGGGGTTGCAAGCATATAGTGCAGCACCGCAGTGGGATTAGCAATGCCAATGCAGATAGGCTCTCAAGACAGGCACCAAAAAAGTTTTAAATTACTTGTCATTGAACTAATTTGTTAGTTCTGATGAAGCCCGGATATGCTGGGTGAAAGCGCTTAACTTGATTTCTATCTGTTTCATCTGTTTGTTTTCAGCCACTACTAGTTTTAATAAAATTTAAGTTGTTTCATTCATCTCGTTCTCACCAGCTGTGAATTTGTTTTATACGGAGTGAGGGCACTTACTGGTGTACTTGTTGTAGTGCTTTCATAGTTATCGGCTAGTTCATTCTGATATATATATGTACATATATATATATATATATATATATATATATATATATATATATATATATATATACACATATATACATATAAACACTCAGATATATACATATGCACAGCAATATATGTCTACACATATACAGATATATAGATACATATGCACATATAGTTATGGATATCTACATATATATATCGACATAAATAGGTATATCTGATTAAATTTGTATGCACATATACTTATAGATATCTCCATATATATCATCATAAATAGGTATATCTGTACACATAGGATGTGCAGACATACCTGTCTATTATATATATATATATATATATATATATATATATATATATATATATATATATATACAAAGAGCTCTACAAATGGCCATATATATGATGCACTATACAGATGTGTAGACATACATATCTATGAATATATATGTGTATGTACATGTAGACATATAACAACATATGTATATGTATATATGGTTCCCCTTCAGAAGGTCAAACAGCTGAAATCTCAAAATGCATATGGTCAAGACCATATGGTCAAAATTTTAGAAGCTCGACCTTCTGAATCGGGATCAGATACAGTGCAGAATGGGAGATTTCCCTTTCTGCACTGTAGTGTGATCTCGGATTTGGAGTAAATAAGTAAGTAGCGGAGGGTGGGGGGTGCAGGGGGGCTTGCCCCCCTGCAGACACATTGTTTTGTGTTTTTTTTTTTTTTTACTTCCCTTTCAGAAGGTCAAGCTTCTTAAATTCGAGCATATGGCTTCAGCCATATACATTTCGAGATTTCAGCTGGTCAACCTTCTGAAGGGGAACCGTATATATATCCATATTCCTGTCATGTGTAAACATCACAGTTGTGTATACCTTCCCAGATGTATCTCACTGTATGTATCTGATATGTGTATATTTAAATATAACAACATATGTGATGCAACAGTAATATCAATAACAAGTACTACACAATTGTGGAAGGCAAAGCAATTGTTCAATACTATTCAATATGTGTAGTGACAGATATATTGGAGAAACAACAACTGTCTTCACAGTTGTCATGGTGTAGTCATTAACTGTTGTGACTATAGTGTACAGGGTCCTAGGTTCAATACCTGCAAGGGCTGTTTATTTTCTTGTTGGGCAGAACAAGGGCTGCTGGATACAAAGTGATTAAGGCAGTTTTGAGCAGCTTTAAGCATATTTGCGTGGGTATGAGCAAAGCTAAGTGATGCTAAGCTATGGTTAAACGTATGGTGCTTACACCATGTAGGCTTTGCTTACCAGTGCACAAATCTGCTTAGCTGTTAAATTGCAGAAATGCTGACACCTGCTAAGCATGGCTCAGCCCTGGTAACCAGTGCTCACACCCCAGTCTGATAACATAGCAGGGTAATGACATATTTAATAACTGTATGTAATGCCATGTACAATACATGTGTCTATGTGCTGTCATTACAGTAGCAAGGGGTGTGTATGTCATATCTGGGACACACAAGTATATAAGACCTGTACAGCACTGTTATCCATGTGAATGTGTTACATGCAAGGGTAGTAACCTAGGTTAGGTGCTGTCACACTGGCATGTAGTGTATCATGGTGGTACTACTGTTGACAGTGCTTTCCCAGTTAAGAGTAGAGTGTTGAATGTAGTACCGACAACAAGCACACCTGCAGGCATAGCTGGACTCTGAGGCCTCACTGTCTTGGTCCTGGTGTGTGAGCTGTGTCACAGTATGTATCCCCTACTGGATAATGATCTGACATGTGGAATGTAACTGTAGACTACTGTCTGTACAGCACATGTCAGTGAGGGCTTCCAACATGTAGTAATGGCATACATATTGTTGTCAAACTTCTATCTGTCGACACATTCATCGTACTGCATAGCTACTTGCCAAGATGATGTCTGTCAGTCCCTGTACAGATGTGCAGATGGCAGGTATCCAACTTGGATACATACAGGCAACCTATGCTTGACCGACACTGACGTGTCTGCCTAGCTGTGTTATAACTGGCACATATAGGAGACAACACCTTGTACACACCACATGCCACGGGTATCTCCACTACACTACCACAGTCAACAGAATATGCTTGGGTACAGGTCTCCATCACAGACACTAACCATGTGTTGTAATACATGTTGCATACATGTCAACTGGATCACCTCAGTGGCCATTTGCAGGAGGCACCCAGAGGATTGGCTAATGCATGTCACTCTCACCCTGAGGGTCACCACAGTCATGTCTGTCAATAGACTGCTGCTGGCACATGGCAGGTGGCATGATACCACTGTACACACATCCCCTATACTATCCATCTATCCATGGATAATAGCCAGATACACACCTATGACTCCCTGCAGCTATGCACCCCAGCACTGACACATGTGTACGTGTGCATTACTGAGGATAGCAGTGTCTGTGTGTTTGTACACCTGTAGTTGGGAATACCATGAGGGCCTTCACAACCCCTGCAACACCCACTGCCATAGTAAGATGTGGCTGCTGCTGTATCGGACATTACATGTACCCTGTTATGCTCCTCTCCCTAACGGCTACATGAGCCTTGCAGTACCATCAAAACAGAGTTGTACAAATGGGTCGATAGGCATGGGATACCCATTGAGTTCTGGCAAGTGTGTGTATGTGTGCATGTCTGCATATCTGTGGAGTACAGCATTCCGAGGCCACATACTCCTATTACAATATGCACTGCCACACAGTAGTATGGATAGTGTTGTTGCTGCCCATACGTGAGGCATGACAATGCAACACCCTACTATGCCTGTGGCATGTGCATTAGATGCATATCCCTTTAATACCACTGTTGGGATATACAATGGATTGTATCACAGTTGTGGGCAATGTGTGATGGTGGGTATGTCAGAGTGTCTTCATGGGTTCCAGTGAGTACAATATCCACTGTGGGATGTGGGTGCTGTGTACACTGTCATAATACCATGGTACAGCCAGTATATGTCCTATGTACCACTGCATGGTGACCACTGTCACCATCAACCATACAGGTAACTGATACCACAAACCAGCCCAGTTATGCATGTGCTGTGTGCAGCCTACCTGTAACACATTGGACACACTGGCAGGTTAGATAGAACCAATAGGCCCAGGTTTCTCGGATGTGTGTCTGCCTGTTATGTGTCTGTTAATGTGTATATGGTGGTATGTCACACTATGTATTGTCCATATACAACCATTACATCCCCCATTACCATACTGTACATGTCTGGGGATGTTCTGCATGTAACATGTAACCTGGAACACACCTCACCTTAAACGTTGTTTGGTGTGTGCAATGAAAGCCACCCACTTCAGTAGCACTACATACCTAGGTAGAGGTCTACTCCCAATGTTGCCAAGTAAGAGTGTGTGTATGTGGATGGATCTATATCAGGATGCTGATTATACATGTCCCAGCAGGTCACCATGTGGCACAAGCAATAACGGTTATACAAACCTGTGACATGTGTTCAACTGTACCCCGGATATGTCACAGCCATTGTGTCACCACAGTGCCATACCCCTTGTGGAATATGACTGCAGACCATCCTCCTGCTGATGCATGTACACCTATGACACAAATGGATAACATTATGGAGACCACAATCACCCAGTGTTACTAATGGCTATAAGGCATCATTGCTGGACAGCTACACTACCTGACATGTACGTATTAAACATTACTCTTTACAACATGTTACACTACCGTACACTGGTACACTGTACTACAGTCACCGTGTGCATCAGAACCATATTAGCCTGTCCCTGCATTAATGTTATGGATGACAGGGAGGTTCTGGCTTTGGTTCCAGATCTGTTTTCTGTTTTCTCCTTCTCTCTCTCTCTCTCTCTCTCTCTCTCCCTCTCTCTCTCTCTCTCCAGTAAATGGATTGAGCTGCCTGGAATAGATTGCAGCATGGCTTTTGTAGGTGATGCAGATGATCAGGTGATGGCCTCTGCACCAGTCAGTGTCCTCCACTTGCTATCTGCATGCAGCATGCTGTGTAGTACTTCCAATTACCACTGCCATGGCAACCCACTACTATAAATCCCTACATCATGCGGGCATGGTCCCTTTACTTTTCCTGTATGGTGGACATCCTTCCTGTGTGTGGGCAGCAGTGATACAGACAGCCAGTAGCAATACCTCTTACAAGAGAACTTGCACACTCAGGCTATCTACATATTTGTATGAAGTTCCAGAACTACAAACAGAGTGTGAGTAGTGTTGTTGTATGCATTGTATAGCACCAGTGTTACAGGGTCTGTGTGTACATACTAGTTTAACATGGACTGCAGTCTGTCTGCATAGCTCTTAACTGTGTGCCTATCCTCTTGATGGCCAGAGGTGTGCCTGTTATGTTTTGCCTGTCCACCACACAGGTCTTGTGTCAGATATATCACTGGCAGTGTGTGTTGAGTGCTATCAGTACATGGCTACTTCCATATGTGTTTCTGACTTCATATTCCTGACTAAGGGTATGTTGCAGACTATCCTGTAACACCAGCAACTTGCTTAGTGTATGACAACACTATTTCACATATGGGCCTGTGTTCCAGCCTCTGTCCTCCACCTACATACCAGACTTTGTCCATATGACATGCTGACAGGGGTTATGTAGTGGCCTGTGAGTATGTCATGCTGCCATTCCTGCCATCATTCCACTGCTGTTGTGGCCCCCACACATATTGTGGGGTTGGGTCCATATATGTGTGGGCTTCATCTGCACAATACATGTGTGCACTTATGCAGTCCAGAGGTCAGTTCATGTAACAGTGGTATATCTCCCTGTATGTCAGTCTATGGGGGGATGCACCATAACTAACCTAGGCTGCTACAACATGTGAGGGGTATCAGGGGTAAGCTGCCTTAAGGTATCTGGATGTACTTTACCATACAATTTACCTTGGGTACATGCAGGCCTACTGTTTCCTGCCATACAGACTGTTCTGTTTGTCAATGTGATTGTGATGGTTTCAGTTATGCCTTGTTATGTAACAGATAACTGAAGTCTTTAACCCGTAGGGATTGTGTATAGAGTGTGGATAGAGGCTGCTGGACTATACATCTTCATTACTTACTGTTGATTGATTGTTATCCTGTGGCCCAGTCTGTCTTTACTGTTGTACTACTTGAAGGCCTTGGCCTGGACAGCAACATATGTTATGCTTTCTGGAATACTGTATTAATTGATCTGTTTGAGAGTTGCATTAGTCTGTTTATATGTATTTCAGAGTCTAAACAGCTATATGGCATTGCATATTCAACTGTAATAGTACACAAATAAAGCTTTCTCATGTATGCAAACCTGTGTGTGGTGTTATATCCTTTGACTTCTCTGTGGGTATATATTTTAGGCAACAATTGCCTTTTGTATGGGTGCCTCATACAGTGTCCAGTTGTAAGGTGCCAACTGCAGGCATACTGGCTGTTCCATATGGTGTGCACCTTCTAAACATGTATATTCCTATACATATGTCTGTGTGTGTATTTGTAGTTACATATATATATATATATATATATATATATATATATATATATATATATATATATATATATATATATATATATATATATATATATATATACATATATACATATATCTATATCTATATATATATATATATATATATATATATATATATATATATATATATATAGATCTACCCGATAAGGCCAACAAGCGAAAACACTGACAACGAGATCACCGACACCAGAAGACCAACAATAGAAATAATCGACAGTATGAAATCCCGACACTAAAAATACCGACATGTGAAATGAGCGTGACTGTGTAAGTGTGCGATAGTAACGGACTGTAGAGTAGGGTGCGGGTAAGGTAAATGTGCGACAGTGACAGACTTTAGGGTTAGGGTGCGGGTAAGGTAAGTGTGTGATAGTGACGGACTTTAGGGTTAGGGTGCAGGTAAGGTAAGTGAGCGATAGTGACGGACTTTAGGGTTAGGGTGTTGGTAAGGTAAGCATGCGATAGTGACGGACTTTAGGGTTAGGGTCAGGGTAAGGTAAGTGTGCGATAGTGATGGACATTAGGGTTAGGGTTTGGGTTAAAGTTAGTGCATAGATAGTTGTGTATGTAAGGTTTAGTGTAGGTTTGTAAAGTTTTTGGTGCGCTTGTGTTGTGTGGGTGTTTTGCGGAACAGCTAATTTGTTTTGTTGACTGTCGGGATTGTGCATTGTCAGGCATGTGAACTTTCATGTTTTTGAACGTTCGGTTTTGTGGTGTCGGTGATCTCATTATCAGTGTTTTCGCTTGTCGATCTTATCTGGTAGATCCATATATATATGTATCTGCATATATGTGTGCGTGTGTATATGTATCTTACGAATGTTTATTGCTTCCACATTGTACATTCCCTATGGTAGCCAGACTGTACTACATGATATGTTATTGATACCAGCCTGACATCATACAGGTGGGATGGATTGCTATTAACATCTTGTGCCCATGTTGTGTCGGGTCCTGGTTATGGGACTTGCAACAGTTGGTATTGTATTGCATGGCAGACCTGTTTGGCTGTGGGGGGATAATATCAATACATACAAGACGTATGTAGCTTGGGCCCCCTTACCCCCATTAACGGTGCCTGTGGTCATATATGTATTTGTTATGTTCTCTTTTATATCTATAGATATTTATCTGTATATACATATATAGATAAATATATATGCTTACATGTATATATTGCTCTCTCTCTCGCTCTCTCTCTCTATATATATAGACATATATATATATATATATATATATATATATATATATATATATATATATATATATATATATATATATATATATATATATATATGTGTGTATATATCTATTTAGATATCAATATATATATATACACACACACACACACATCTACATGTTTAAATACATTTCCTGTGCAAACAAGGTTAAACCTGCTTACTGCTGCTTAAAGGTATTTACCTCCGCTTACCCCCGCACTAATTTCTTTAAAAGAAATGAAAAAGGGTTAATAGGAAAGTGGTGAAAAAGGGGCTCAAGGAGGAAAGGACAGTATTGAAAATAGCTAGGGATGTGCATGAAGGGTGTAGGGAAGGTCCATAGCTGCCCATTTCTTCTATAGCAACAGCTGTGCATATACTCTGAATTTGTCGATAGATTTGCACACACTCATACCCCTGAGAGAAGGGTGAGTTCAACAATAATACGTTAAGCCAATTAGACCAGATTACATGTGTCCAGTGGACATGTGTGCAAAATGGACAGCTATGTATGGGGCGAGATTTTTTTTTTGGGAACAGATTGCCCTTTTTTTTTTTTTTCCAGGTGAGAGTGGGATGTTGGGGAGGGATAGTAGGTATATTTGGGGAGGTAGGTTAGGTAGGTTAACAGACACGACAAACAAGATGCATACAGGGGCAGTATATGTCACGTGGGGGATAAACACCTTCATGGGGAGGGGTGTTGGGAAATCGGAAGCCCATGAGCTCCCTAGTGGAAACAGTGGGACTGAGATCCCCACCCATGGGCAGTCACCACTGCACCTTCACAGCCCTGAAAGTGGTTGTGTTGGGGGCTGAGTAGGAGAGCCAGACCGTCCCTCTAGTAGTGACACATGGCCCTCAAGCTGGAGTAGCAGATCTCTGACCTCCCTGCGGAGCTCACTATGCACCACAACCTGGACCTGGCGACAGGTGACAGGTTCCTGTCTGTGCCAGTTCCCAGGGGGGGGAGGGCAAGCCCCATCCTCTGAAGCGATTCCACCCGAAGGTGGTGCAGGACCAACGGACGAGGAGGTCCCAGATTGGGCCCCAGATGTGCAGGTGCCTGGTGCCACGGCCAGCTGAGGTGGGACAGGTGGGTCTGCCGGGACCCGCATTCCCATACGTGCCATGGTGTTTACGTTTTATCAACATATGTGGGCTAGTAACAGTCAACACATTCCAGGATTAGGTATAACAGCATGCATAGATATTCCCATTAACCCAAACACCAGATATGGAACAGTTGCATAGCAAGCAGAACACATGCATATATGGGACCACAGTGGTAATTACAACAACATACAGGTACATTGATGGCAACATGCCACCAATGTGGGAGTATTTCAACATAGCACATGTATTGAAACAGATTAAAATAATTATCAAACAATAGGACATATGTCCCAACATTAGAATTAAGTCAGCACGTACCAATTGAGTTGTGTATTAAGTTTATTGTTGCAGATATGGTGGAGGGGAGAGAAAGATGTCAATTAACAACTAGTATATTCCTGTAGTTCGCATTACTTTCTTAGTCAGTGCTGTTATCTGTACCTTACACGTATTAGTACACTACCATATTGCCTTAATTTAGACAGTGGTATGGCCGTCAACAACTATATACATGAACTGGTTTTACCTGCAGTATACACCTCTTACCTGCTATACCTGTGGAGGTATTGTTTGTTAGCACTAACTAACTGTTTTTACACATACTCCCAGATTCCAGGTTGATGTTATGCACATACCTGTCCATCTCTTTTTGCACACACTCTGGGCATGTTTTGATCACATGCAGGTGAACCGGGACATATTTTGACTATTGCCCTCTTAGGTTCATAGGTTCATAGGTTAGTACAAGGTTAACTGCCCTTGTGAGCCATTGTAAGCCTAGCCAATTATCTCTTGTGAGACTCAAACCTTGCACCTTGTGTTTGTAAGGCAAACACCTTAACCATTAGGCCACCCTCCCTTAAACCTCCCTCTTAAACCTTTAGTGAATTGTACAATGACAGGCATGTTTTCATTGACATTTTCCAAATATGTACAGGCCTGACAGTCAGTTATATGACATGAAATGCTGCCTACATAACAGAGATTAGAACACTGATATGCCAGGGGGACAGGGTGACAGCCGGAAGATATGGGACAATTAACTGGACATTCTGGACATTTCTGTACACTTGTAGGGTATGATTCTGCATACAGCTTACTACCACTCCCAAGATTCAAACCATGGCTGTTTCTGCTATAAATAAAATACTTTCCATCACAGTCGAGTGTGTTATATAGATATTGCTGTGTATCTCTTATCTGATTTCTGTCTATAATTCTCCTGTGGTTTTACATTCTGACCTTGTAATTACAACACTCTTATTCAGGATTTCCTAGTCAGTTTTATTATGTAGCACAATGTGGGTGACAGTAATGAGTAATACCTTATTATTCAGAGCAACTGCAACACTAACAATGCCATACAATACCAGAGTAAACAGTACCAGTACAGGATATCAGTCTTTTACTTCTAGGCACAATATTCGTATCTGACAGACCCGTGGGAGCAATGTTTGTTAGCACTACTTGAATGTTGCCACACAAATTACCAGATTCCACATTAGTGTTATGCACATACATCTCACTCTGTTACTGTATACACTCTGGTCACAGCTTGACAACATGGGGGTGTAGATGGGACATACTTGGCTTATTACTTTCATAACACTTTAGGGAGTTTCTAGAGTGACAGGCTTGTTCTTATAGATGTCTGACAATCAGTTGTATTTCTTGTTTGCTGCCTAAATGTCTGGGATCATCCCACTGATTTCCCAGGGGGACAGGGTGACAGGCAGCAGATATGGGCTGATTTACTGGTCATTCTGGACATATCTGTACAGTTGTGGGTTATGATTCTGCATACAGCCTACTACCACTCCCAGGATTCGAACCATGGCTGTGTGTGCTAAAAATACAACAGTTCACATCTCAGTTGAATGTGTTATTTGGATTTTGTTGTCTGTCTTTTCACTGTTTTCTGTCTAAGTCTCTCTCTCTCAGTTGTACTATATGACCTCTTGGGATTACAACAGTCATATACAGATATTCCTACACATTTTATTTATGTAGCATAGTGTGGGTAACAGTGCTTAATACAACAGTACTATTAAGTGATTGCAAATCTACATTACCATATGATACCAGAGTAAACACATGCAGTCCAGCAGTTAGACCTCTATTGTCAGGCTATTATGCTTTTATTTACATACAACCTATATGAGACTCTTCCTGCCATATTCTCTGGTGTATGCAGTACATGCTTTAAACAATACAGGTTTTATACATGCAGTTAACTTACTACTACTTGTCCTGTGTCATCTGTTGTTCTGTCATATGGGAACTCACTGGCCTATCACTCCTCAACATTGACTGGATCAGAGTTTCCAGTTTCCTGTTCCTTCCCTTGCTGTCTAGCTTCAAAAGAACATCTATACTGGTTTCCTGTGGAAGGCTTCAAAATATCTTGATATGACACCTGACCAATTGCTTCCTGTTCCACTGGTTTCCCTTTAATTTGGATAACCATTGCTTTATCCTGTTGTGGTGCTTTCTGCATTCAATTTACTACACTGAATCATTCTCTTTGCAGCTGTTCCATAACCTCAGGTTCTATTTCTTTGACTTCTCTATTACTAATCTGTTTTTCTACTTTTCCTCTTAGTCTTATTTTTTGTATTGTAAAGTTTTCCATATTCCCATATTCTTTTCCCTATATTTTTCTTTACATATCTTTGGTGCTGCTCTTTTTGTACCGGCTAGTTTTACTTTCTCCTTTGCATAAATATTACACCATATTAAATCTCTTTTCCTTTCCCCTGTCCATATTTCTTCTTCACGTCTCCTGGTCTTCTTGCTTTTCCTTATTCTGGGGACTCACTCCATCATGCTGTGATGTAGTCTGTTTTAGACCTTCTACCTTAAATCCTTCACTTCACAGGCACTCCATAACTTCAACTTTTATTTCTTTAACTTCTGCTTTGCTAATCATCTTTTCTACATTACATATTTGTGCTATTAATCTTTTTATTGTGAAATTTTCCATATCTGGATGCCTTTGCCTGTATTTCTCTTCGAATATCTTTGAGACTGCTTTCTCTATATTAGTTAACTTGGCTTTCTCCTTTGCATAAATATTGCACCATATCAAATCTCTCTTTCTTTCCCATGTCCATATTTCTTTTTTATATTTTTCAAATAGCTCTAGGTTTTGTTGTTTATATTTTCTCACTTCCTCAGATGCTTCTTTTTCCAAACAGATCAACATTTTTTGATCTATATACTGTTTTTCAAAAATCTGTTGTATTAATGAACGCAAATTTTTATTTGAAGCTCCTGACAGTTTTTCCTGCGGAAGTATTTTTCTTTCCTCTAATTTCTCTCTTAATCGCTTTGTATCTCTTGTGTCTGGAAATGCTGGGCTTTTTACATAATAATAACAATACATAATTTCTTTCCTATCCTCAATAGTCCACTCTATCGTCTTTATGGCTCTTCTCTGGCCAATCAATTTTTGTCATTTTTGTGGACTGCTACTTCCTTCTACAACAGGGGGGCCATCCTCTCCCTGAGCCTGGCCTGGTCCCATTGTAGGAATGTTTCCGTATTTTGAGGATTCTACACTATTTTATCCTGTCCTGGCACCAGTGCGCCTACCAGGATTGGGCACTTTTTTATCCTGGGTCTTGTGTACCCAGCTATCTTTTTTTATTTTTGATTTACTTCTGTCCATGATATATGCTATATAAATACAGTCTATATATCATTGTTGCCTTGGTGAGATTTTGTGAAAAACAGGGTCCACCTTGCGAAGGTACTCACCAAGACTTAAGAATGAATTCAATTTCAGCACAACTACTCTCCTTTGCCTGCTGACTTTTCATTTCTCCATCAGGACCCCTTCCTTGGGTGGGTGAGCTGATGGCCATGTTAACCATCAAAACTTTGTTTTCTAAAACAAATCTGGCCACTGGTTATTAAGTGATAATTGATGATTCCAAAAAGTATGTGATGATCAAAACCCACAAAGGTCTGTCTGTGTATGTAACAAATTTCCATTCAATGTGAGCTCTGTACTGTCTATTTTTCAAAGAATAATAGAACGTTTATTCAAGGATTTGAACATACTGCTGTACTTGGATCATTTGTTGGTCACTGAGAAGTCAGATAGTGGGTAGCTCAGTAGCCTATTAACTTACATAAAATGTTACAACAGTTACAAAAGAAAGGACCGAGAACTCAAAAAGTAAAATGCCGGCCTAGTAAATCAGATGCTGAATCCCCAGGACATGCACTCAAAGAATGGCCATTTAAATTGCACCCCCCCACACACACACCAAAATAACACAGGTAAAGGAGTTACAGACATTTCATAGTTTGAGTTATTATTTCCGGAAGCTGTTGCCTAACCAAAGAGGTGCTAAAAGACAACATGTCATTGCAATGGAAAATAATTGAGCAAAAAATGCTTTCATAAAATGCACCAATTACTTCAGAGAAGGTGTTGGTACACTGATCTACATAGGTTCATAGGTTCATAGGTTCATACTAGGCTATCTGCCCAAGGGCATTTATAAGCCTAGCCCATAGTTATGTGGCTTTCACCACCCCTTTAGTTTGAATAAAAACTATGCCTATCATTTTTCTGTGCCTCTGTCAAGCAGTGACACTGAAGTAATCCCTGGGGTATATCTGCGATCTCCCATCCATTGGTCAAGATTCCTCTTGAACAAGGCCAGCGAGGTGCTCTGCCTCACATGTACCGGGATTTTGTTCCACAGCATAGGGAGTCTCTGGGTGATGAATCTGTCCCTCCAGCACGTTCTATTTATAACCGTGTCAAGGTTTAAGTCTCCCGCCCTTGTGGTTCTGAGGGATCTAGATTTTTTGAGGTGAAGCATATTCATCAAATCTGGGTTTGACATGGCCTTATATGTCAGGCACAGGTCACCTCTGAGCAAGCGGTATGAGACTGAATAAAGCTGGAGTTCTTTCAGTCGGGCAGCATAAGACATATTTTTGAGACCCTTTATCCTTTTGGTGAGGAACTTTTGGGGCCTTTCAAGCTGCATCAGGTGTCTGGTCAGATACATTCCGAACGGGGCATTGTACTCAATCATAGGTCTAATGAGTGATGAGTACAGGGTATGAGTGATGAGTATTATATTTTCTGAAATCACTACACCCTTAACCCAAACGTTCTTTTCCCCAGATGAAAATAATGAAGACTGAAAATCCAGAAGGGCCGATTTTTCCCAGGGCAAGTAAAAACTTGCCCAATATGGGGAAATATGCTCTTTTTTCTATTGTAGTGCAATCCCGGAGTTGTTATATATAGTTAGGGGGGTGGGGTAGTCCTCCACCTAGGTGGGTTTTACATAGTCTGGTGTGGTTACATTACCCTGAGAAAAATCGACCCTTCAGGATTTTCAGTATTCGTTATTTTAATTTCAGGAAAATTACATTCGGTATTGTGGCTGTCGAGATATAAAAGTAGATCTGTCTGTGCAAAATGTTTTCAGAAAATGTAACAAGTACTTGTGAGAAAGTGTCAGAGCACAATGCTTTCAGAAAATATAATAAATACTTGTATGAGGGTGTCAGTGCACAATGCTTTCAAAATGTGACAAGTACTTGTGAGAATGCGTTTGTACACAATACTTTCAGAAAATGTAATAACTACTTGTGAAAAGGTGTCAGTACACTATGATGAAGAGTTGCCAGTATCATTTCCTTCCAATGACTTAGTTTATGGCACAGGTGCAGTGATTCAACACTGCAGACCTTCTGACGATGAATGTCCAACTGCTTGTGTCATACGAATTCTTCTCTATGTTGTGGGAAAATGTTCATATACTGAGAAGGAAGGACTTGCTCTAATTTTGGAGTAAAGAAATTTTATCAATACTTCTATACAGAAAATTCAAGCCGGTTACTGGCAATAAAAATTGTGTTAGTATTATTTGGTCAATGCAAGAGGTTTTTTTTACTATAGCAGTCGCAATGATTCAAAGCTGGATTATAATATTGTCAGCCTATCACAACCTAAATAAAGCAAAGCGTTTCCAAATGTCATAGCAATACTGACTGACTCTCAGGGATTCTGGTACCAGAAATTTCATATAGTGGTTATTGAGAAAATAATATTATACGGAGCATTTTTAACTGAAGAGCACTTTCAGAGCATTCCACTTAAAGAAGATTTGATATCACAGATTCTTTATGGAGTCTGCATGTCCTCCCCATGGTCAACTGACATTAAAGACATGCAGGTAGGTGCGAGCATGAATGGGCATGCCTTTGTTGAAGGTTGGGCGTTGGGCTGGCAACTCGGCACTGTAAAAATCCACTGCCAATCATGAGCGGACTGGAGTTCCGCTGCGGCAACCCCTAACCAGGAAAAGCCGAAAGTCTAACAAGCTCTCTCGTGAATTCTGGGCTTTATGATAGAATGCTGACCAACTCCATCCACAAGTAATACTGATTAGAGTTTGAAAACATTTTATAAAAGAAGATACAAACTTTCAGTAAAAAAGGTTTGTGCTGAGAAGCATTAGAATTAAAGTTTCCTAAAAAATGAGAAAGGTTATCTTGGAAGTATTCTATACAGGTTGCCCTTGCACTTTTACAATGAAGGCACTATGTTTAAGAGTTGTCTGGTAGTTAAAGCTTATGAAAGCAATTGATAATGGGTGTAAGGTATGTGTAACATATAAGATGGAGCAGAAGATCCAAAGGCGAGCACTGTTATATCCACGGGAATGACAGACATTGGAAATGACACCCTAATTTCATAAGACCATCTACAAATGACATTTTTGTAATAGTGGATAATGCACTGATGAAATGAGTAGAAGTATTCTGTATCCCGAGAGTTGCATTTCAAAGTTCTATCAGTCATCTGAAAAGATTTTTCACTGCTACTGGTCAATTAGAACATATTCTTGCTGATATCAGAACCCAATTTACATCAGAACATGTTGCTGTTTTGTTAAGGAAAATGTAATAATCCATTCTACTAATGTAAAAGGACACTCTGCATCCAGCTGGCAAGGGACAATAGGCATGACCATAGAGGGGTGTGGTGGTGAGGCAGAGCTGGCTGTTCACTGCCACAATCTCTCAGAGGAAGGGTGGCATGGAAAATGTGCAGCCATGGTGTGGATATTAAGCTCAACAAGCCACAATCTGAAAGTAACCTACAATCCATTTGCATGGAAGCATACACTGACATGGACAAGGATTTACACAGTGACACACATCACACATGCCACTGCCTAGGGGTGGGAGTTACACCATTGCAAATGTCCTCATTGCTAGAAAGCTGCCAAAGACATAAACACCCTCATAGCCACCTGAATGATGGCTCCCTTCTGACAGTTCTCACCCTGATCTCAGGTGAAATTCCCAGATAAGGGAACAAATGGGCCATGTCCAGTTGGGGAGGGGGTTGATAGTTGATAGGTATGAGGGCAAAAAAAAAAAAACGGAAAAGGGCACTCTGCAACAAATCAGTTAAATTAAATTATTGTGCAAACCTTTAGGGAAAGTATGCAGAAACTGTCAAACATTATCCTGGAAACTGAATGCAATACAAGACAAACACTTAGAGAACTATTCTTAAGTAGACATGTAAGAGCCAGAATGGATTTGTTGAAAGTCTTAGTGCGACAATGACAAAATACTTGCAAACTTTCTAGAATAAGAAGTATATGAAGAACAGGTAATTCAAAGAAGCTAATTTGCCTCATCTCTTGGATACCACTGGTGAAGGTTCAAAGTGCATTCCCTAACTTGCAGATAAAAATATAATCTCATGTCTAGTCCAAGAGATTGATTCTTGGATTCCCTGCAGAAGACACTCTAATCTGTTATGATCTAGACCACCAATGGCTAACATGCCTCCTCAGACAGAGCAAATCCAGATTCTACAGATTAGGACAATGACTGTGATAATGTGCAGAATGAGTCAGTTTCCAGTCTTGACTTGTCCCCTGACTCTTTACAACAGGCTGTTATGTGCTTTATTGTAAATCTAAACTGGTCTATGAACCAAGGACCAGTGCCAGAACTTATAAAACTGAAAATAGTTAGGAAACTACTGTGGTGTCTGACCTACTAATTACTGAAGTTTATGTCTATGCTTCTGAACCTTTTTATGACCAGGACTTGTTCTATTCTATTATTACAAAAACTACCTCCTCCAAGAACTTTTTGGAAAGTGAAATGCTATTTTATGCGAAGCAATTATTTAATGGGTCTAAGGTATAAAATGCGAGGAGGTAGGCTGTGCAGTCTAACAAGCAAGGCCGCTCCACACTGGAAGTATGAGAAGTAGAATTATAAGGTCTGCAAACATGAAAAATAAAGTATATTTAACAATGAAATACAATGAATGTTGAAACTAATTGAAATGCCATTAAAATGCTTTTATACATTCCTGCTTACATATACTAATTACATGACTACTGTGACTCAGAGTAAAGGGGATACTCTAAGATATCACAATCTGAATTTTAGTGTTTCTTTATTTATTAAATTTGTTTAGCAGAGTGCAGTACTCATCCCGAGTGACTTATTTTTGGTGCATACTGAATTGTTGTTTATTAGAAATCAGTAAATGATGAACTACAAGTGATCACATCTAAAAGACTAAAGAACAAAACATCAAACAATGGAAAAAAACAGCTTTTCTGCAGGGGGCATGCCCCGCTGCACACAGATTATTACATATACTAATTCCAAGACTGCACTACAGTGAGAAAAGAGTAAATTCCCAAATCCTAAGGTTCTGCAATCTCGCTCAGACATTTCCTGTGGTTTTTTTTAATGGGTTGTTGTTTTGTGCTTCCATCTTTCCTGTGCAATCATTTCTGGTTCATCATTTTAAAATTTTGACAAAACAATGAGTTCCCTATATAATATAATCAAATTATTAATTTTTCCATTTTGAGGATTTACAACTGAAATCCTCAGGATTTCCACAAAAATCTGAAGACTGCTCTTAGCTCCGCAAAGCTTATCTAGGCATCCAAGTGCAAAACATGTTAGTATGACCATACCTCTGTAAATGTGAACCTGTGCAATCCTGTGTAAAGTGTTCAGCAAGGCAGTCTGTGCTCAGAAAACTCTCTAACTCTGCTTGGCAATAAAGCAGTGCCATATAAATTCTATGGTCTCTCTGTGAGTTTCTTTAAAGTATGTAATACTAGCCATACAATTTATTTTGTTTATCACTGTTTCTGTGCCTGAACTGTGACATACTGGGTTGAAAACTCAAGGTGGCCACAGCAAATCTGAATAAAGCAGTACCTAAAATGTTGGAAAATTCAAAGGTTTGCTTGATTTAATAACACCTAAGGCAGCAAACCCTTACCTGATATGAAAATCAAAAGATACTACTTGCTTCATGGAAAATAATATATCCCCAAGCACTACAACTGCTAAGTTAAAAGAAACAAATGTTATGTATTTAAATTTAAAAACACTTTGTTTATTGTATTAAATACGCACCATACAATTCATCTACTATATTCCAGGTAAACCATTTCTGAAACTACCTTAAGCATTACATGAGACAAAGGTTATTTATCTACCAATGGCTTTATTGCCCAGATTAAGCCAACCTCTGCTTATGAACCAGGAAATGAAGACAGCAGCATACCTGCTCCATTACTGCTAAAGCTGCACATGATTCACATTTTGAGGTAGTAGTAGATTGGAGGACAAACAATAGGTGTTCTAGATGGTAGGCCTTAGTCCAGGAAGGGAGAAGTACCTATTCATTACCTTAATGGGACCAGGTAGGTGAGTTGGCAAAATGACGCACTGTAGGTCAGTACTCTATATTATTGAACAGAGATGCCAAAAGAACTGCACACACTCTATGTACTTTTTGAGTATTGTGTCACCAGGTTCATTGCATTTCAGAATCTCAGAAACAGAAGACCAACACAAACAGAAAAAGAGAGAGAGTCATGCTTACTTACAGATCTTGAATTCCTTATATTTTAATACTGTCCTATCTGGCAAGACTGAGAGTGAATACACATTGGATCATGACTTGACCTTTTGAGTCACACCCTGGCTTGGACAAATAGTGAGTCAATGCAAAATCATATGTAAAAAAAACAGAACATGGGGCAAGAAATTAGGAACAAAGAACAAGCCAATGAGGGCACAGTATAAGCTGACAGAAAAAAAATGAACAAAACAGAGACATTTTTAACTTTTCCATGTATCACAGACAGAAAATGCATATCTGAAAAAAAGGCAAGACTGGTGCTCTAAAAACAAAGTATTCTGGGAAAAATGTTGCTATTGAGTCTTGATTACTGAAAATAGTAGAAGATATATATATAATGTAGCTTTCAACATGATAACTGAAACCCTGCTCATACATCAGGGGATATTTTATTAAATTTTCAACCTATAGAAAAAATGTATTACTTCATAGTAAAACTATTCAACTTTTCTTTTAATTTAAATCAATTGAACATATTCTGAAAAAAAAAAGTTTTATATTCCCATAAGATAAATGATTTAATGTGCAGATGCACATACAAAGCACCATGTAATTTGAATATCCATGTTTTTTTTTTTAACTGGCAATACTGCATTTGAAATGAGCTTGCTATTTTCCAGAAACTTCTCAGACCTTTCACATGAAGAGGAAATAGTACTCTGGTGAGTCACTGCTATACAGACACAGTTACTTTGAAATTTATTTAAACCAGCTGTCTTGGGGATTTGCCTATTTATTTTGGACTCTTATCCAGTTTGCTCTGATTAGTAGCTTTTCCTATGTTAAAGTCAAAGGGGTGGGATATGCAGTGAGAAAGTATGCAACGGCATATATGTACTACATTTTTCCTATAGACTAAAAGGGATGACACATATCCTTTCAAAACAGTATCTCCTAACTCTGGTAACTCATTTTTACATTATATTTACAGGTTAAAAGGAAGGAAAACATATTTTCCTTGTCTATGCGGAGTAACTGTCACCACCCTAATAATCATGATAAGATAAGGGAAATCACAGGCAGAAAGGACAAACAACTAGTAGAAATCCTCACATAAAAGGAGAGTTAACATTTTCCAGATGGTGTCACCAAAAACATATTTAGTATAGTCCCACTTATTTAGTAGTTATGAAATTTAATTATCTTCTGGATGCATTTTATTAGGTGATATGCATTTAGACAAAATGATTACTCATATATTTGTTTGTATCAGCTGCTTTCTCATAGTGTCAGACTGTTCTGAGAACAGTTTGCAATGTTAAATCAGAAAATTATAACATCAGATAGGGACTAAACTACAGAAGTTGATAAACTCATATATAATTGCACAGTGTTATGTGCCAGGAAGATGATTTATGTAGAATCTGTATGAAATAGAAACTGGACTGTAGCTAATCAATATCTAGTTTTAGTTTTCAGTGTGCTGTCAATAGCTCTTTGTGCCACAAGATTTAGGCATGGTCCCTTTCATTCAGGATACTCCCGTATCAGCATTCAGCAGACTGGTCCAGTTCCAGTGTTAAGGCTTTAATTCAGTAAAAGTATACAATAAAGGTATTTTGAGCTGCTAGCTTTAATATAATGGGAATCAAAACAGTGGCAATGAAAACTGGCACCTTCTGATTCTCCCTTCTAGCTCTGACATCACTAGGTGGTACTAATGAACATTCTGTACTTATCATTTTATCTTAGCAGGCTTTATTACCAACAAGGGCTGCAGCAGATATTCATTTTATTCTGATTAAATCATCTCATCAGTCCCTGCTTCACTTTGCATTACCAAAGAATTCTTACCATTTCAGACTTTGGTTGGAGTTCCAGACAGTAATTTCCCTTTCTTCAATTTCTCTTCAGGTACTACTATCATCTGGAGAATAATTTTCTATAACAGTTTGAGGATTTCAGATACTCTTCCTTTATTTTTTTGTATCACTGACTGGTAATACAGCTGTGATTTTACTACGCCTGCAAGCTCTGTGGCACATGGGGTGGAAATCTGTCAGTGGCCCCATCAACTCAAAATCACAGCAGCTGAAGGAGCCAGTCACAGGGATAGGAATGAATGACTAATGTCATTTGCCCCATCTGGGGGGTGGTAACTAGACCAGCTGCCCAGGCAGCACTAAGCATTGTCTGAGTAGTGCAAGGGCACATGCTGCCAATGGTCAAACTCTGTAGACCTGCCAAGCAGTGTATAACACTGTAGCTCAGGATACAAATGTGGGAATGTGTTCCTATCATCCAACTCTTTCCCTACTACCCCAATACTCTACACCCTAGTGGAATAAATAATGTGTGCAACTTATAATCACAATCATTAGGCCCACTGGGCATACATTCCCTTTTCAGGGATGACCCGGGAACAATGTCTTGTCAAGTGAATTGCTCAAAGTAACAAATTAGGCAAATGAAGGCTGCGGGAATCAAACCACACACAGTAGGAACTACAGCTCACAGCCTCAACCCTCTGTGCCAACTGTCAAAACTCATGATTGTCACCAATCTCTGAATGACTGTATAATGTACACCCTTGATGTGCACTTCCTAACAACAGCAGCTAGTTAGATTATGCCAAATACATTTTTTTTATTTTTGACTTAGATGTTTTATAAGTGCTTGATTAATTTTTGTAGCAGTGAATTGAAGAAGGAGAAGAAAAAGTAATAGGGGAAGTAGGAGGGATTAGAGACCCTTATCAGGGAAAACAAGAAAAAAATTTAGTGATGGATTTTCTAGTCCATGTTGTCTGCTATCTCAGCAAGTGAAAATGTCATTTTTTTTTAATATTTAGAACTTAGAAGAGTAGATCTTAGAAAGTATTTGGGAAGGAGAGCAGAAGTCTGATAGACAAAGGTGGCTTAATTATATTACAATCTTGTTACAGGAGGTTAAAAGTTCATAGGCGGTTACTAGGCTAGCGGCCCTAGAACCATGTTAATTTCAAGTATCCCCATTTATTCTTTTTGGGTAGTTCATGGAACGAATTTATGAACAGAATGGGTCTGTGATCAACACCGGCTACCCCTGTCCATGAGGGACATGGGTGCCACCCATGGGCAAATTTGCTGTCTCCCATCTAATTATCTGGATTACATTTAAATAGGGTCAGTGAGGAGCTCTGTTTTACATGAATAGGAAGTCTATTCCAGAAAAGCGTCAGTCTCTGGGAGACCGCTCTGTCTGTCCAGCATGTTCTGTTAATGTCACAAGCTAGGTTGAGATCCCTAGAGCGAGTCACTCTTGTGCCATTTGACTCTTGGATGTGGAGCATTTCCATTAGGGCAGGATTGGATATTGCCCTACAGGCCAGGCACAAGTCACCTCTCGGGAGTCTATAAGATACAGAGTAAAGTGGCAGCATATCCATGTAGGTCATGGTTTGGAGTCCCTGTATTTTCTTAGTGAGAAACCTCTGAGGTCTCTCCAGCTTTTGCAGGTGTCTGGTGAATTACATGCAAAAGGGTGAATTATACTCTATTAGTGGTTGGAAGAGGGTCGAGTACAGTCGAGTTATAACATCCCTTGAACTGGCTGCTATGCCTTTGCTTATAAGATGAGCAATGTAGAAGGCTTTCCTTACCACTGTGGAAACTTGATGGGCAAAGTTCAAATTGCTATCAACCTGTGTTTCCAAGTCTCACACCACTGGGTTGGAACTCAAGGGGGATGCTGTCAATATTGTAATTTGTAGGGAATTCCTTTTTGCTAAAGGGAATAATAATGCATTTTTTTTTTTTTTTTGCATTTAGGTTTAGGCCATTGCTATGGCACCAATCATTTGTTTGTGTTAGCCCTTCTTGTAATATGCTGACATCATTGGGGGACTCAGTGTTTGCTCCCAGTTTGCAATCAGCAGCGAACTTGGTGAGCCAAAGGCCATCTACTTTAGCCTAGACTTCTGAGACATAGATGCCAAACAGTAAGGGGCCCAGCACAGACCCTGTACTCCACTGGTGACAGGTCTACTGGTGGAGGTGGAGTCACCAATTTTGACAGTGTGTGTTCTGTCAGTGAGCCAATTGGCTACCCATCTAGTAACATAAGGGTTAATCCCTATCTGGGAAAGTTTCTCAATTATGCCAGAGTGGGGAAATGAAAGCCTTGGCAAGGTTGATATAGGCAGTGTGCATTGTCTTACCTTCGTCCATGGCTTTGGTGACATTCTCAAAGAAGTCCACCAGGTTTAATAAGCATGATCTACCCTTAATGAAACCAAACTGGGTTGAGTCCAGCATTTGGAGGTCACCTATGTCCTTGTTGATAAGGTCCATGATAATTCTTTCTATGTCCTTGCAGATGAGGCTGGTTAGACTTATGGTTCTGTAGTTCCCAGGGTCAGTTGATGGCCCCCCTTTTGTGCAGGGGGATTACTGTTGTTGTTTGCCATTCTGCAGGAACAAAGCCAGTTGGGTCTGCTAGGTCTTATGTTAGATTGTTTAGTAAACAACCTGGGATATTATCTGTTCCCGCTGAGGCTATGTTTTTGGCCTTGGTGAGTGCAGAAATGACCTGTTCTCTAGAGATACTAGGCAGAGGGCTGTTGTCAGGTATGCTTTGGGATATGGTAAGAGGGGGTAGGGGGGTGATGTTTGCATTGAATCTGTCAGCTAGCAGGTTGGCGATATCTTCCAGTGTACTATGAGTGATCCCATCTACAACCAGTTCAGCACATAACAAGGCAATCCATTTTAGACTTCAGATGTAGTTAAAGAATACCTTATGATTATCCTTGGCTAGGGATGTGATTTTAGTTTTGTAATTTGCTTTAGAAGACTTTACAAGATTTTCAATTTTCTTGTTTAGGCTTAGGAAGGAACTCTTCCTCTGCAGAGTGATATCCCTCTTGCTTTTGTACAACAGTTCCGTCCTCTTATTATAGAATCTGTTTATACTTGAAGTCCACCATTGTGGCTTGCTTTTACAGGAAGACATGGTTTGGATCTGGTCAGGTACAGCAGAGTTTGTGTTTGTACAGGATATTTGTGTATACTTCTGCATAGTGATCACTGATGTCTGAAATTGCGGGTGGTATGAAGCTTTTTATACCATCACTTAGTAGGCTGTAGTTATCTTTGGTAAAGTTTTCTATAATTTTTGTTCCTGTGAGGGTGTCAGTTCCAGTAGTTGCTTCAAATGAGACTGATTTGTGGTCTGACCTAACCAGGGAGAGCATCACGCATGGAGAAGTACAGTGACCCCCTCATGTTGGCGAGCACAATGTCCAGAACATTAGAGCCCCTAGTGGGGGTGCAGATTATCTGTTCCAGAGCATTTGTGTTAACAAAGTCCAGAAACCTCTGGGTGAGAGTGTTTTTGCTTGTGTATGTCTACCAGTCTATGGAAGGATAGTTGAAATCACCCATGACTAAGGTGTTGAGCTGTATGGCGAGGGATTCCAGTAAATCGAGGTAGGCAGTGTGCTTATCCTGGCTCGTGGTGAGGGATCTATAGCTAGCAATGATGTGGTATGGTACTTTCCCAACAGTTAATTGTAGAAGGAGTTGTTTGAGAGAGTCATGCTGTTTGACCAGTCTCGAAGTGTATTTGTTTTAATGAAGATGGCTACACCTCTACCTTTGGTTCCTTCATGATCATTTTGAGATCTGAATGAGTGGAAGGCATTGCAGCCTTGCATGGTTGAGGTGCTCTCAGCAGCCTTGAACCATGTCTCAGTAACTGCACAGATGTCAGCATCTTCTAAAATGAAGAGTGCTTCCAGGGAGTGCAGTTATATGTTTAAACTCCTAGCATTAAGCAGCGCAACCCTGAGTTTGTCTCGATTTAGATTTTGTTACACTGAAAAATTTTTTGTTTTGACATTGCCTAAAAAAGGCACTATGGGGGACACAAGGGCCTTTGCTAGCATCCAAATGCCTAGGGGGATAGGTGCAGACCATCTCTAGCAAAGCAACAATGTCTGTCTACCATATTCTCCTGGGCTTACAGATACAGGATCCTCCTGGACTGATACCAGAAACTGAGCCAATTGTTGACGTCAATCATTTTGTGTTTATATTGTGGCATCATTCTTGGTGAGGGTAGGATACTACTTAGGGCAAGGGACATACCTGTCTGGGACACATAATCAGAGAGTTCTGTCTTGTCTCTCTTCATATAGTCTAGAAAGGTATATGTCAGGTCATTCACTCCAACATGGACTATGACAGAGTCATAACAGTACTTGTTGTTGAGTGACTTGAGTGCATGCATGATTTGTCGGATCCCAGCACCTGATAGACAGCTGACCATGACCTTCTCCTTGTCCAGTTTGGTGAGGGGGGCATCTGTGTGTCTCAGTATGGAATCACCTATGACCAAGACATTTGATGTGTTTTGTCTTAGGGGCTTATTTGCTGAGACACGGGTGTATGTGTGGTTATGTGTAGTGGTTTCTTTTTGCTTAGTGGTGAGTGTGGGTAGTGTGCATTTGGGAGGTCTCTGACCTTTAGGTAGGCTTTTTAGTGAGTACCTCCACATATGTTGGTTTGTATGTTGTGACCTTATTTTAGGTGAGAGGTGAGGTTTGAGTGAGAGGTGAAGCATGCGTGCTGACAACCTGTTTGATGTCTAGTTTGTTTTTATGTGAGAGAATTGACTCCAATTCCACAGTGTATTTGCATCTCTCATGCAGGGTGTTAGTTTGCTTTAGGAGTAAATGGTTGTGAATATACATGAGACAATTGCTACATTGTCTCAAGATGCCCATATCAATCAAGCTAATAGGAGTAATAATGGGAAACTGCCCGTCCATTGTGGCAGGATTTTTCTGAATGTGGTATTTGGGAAGGACGTGCGCTAACTGGACTTAGTCACAAACAGCAAAAATGAAGCAGTAATTCAATTAAATACAGTTAACAAAGTACAGTGCTGGCATAAAATGTGCTTATTTTTCAGTTTTTTTTCAGTGGATGCCTTGGATTTCAGTGCAGATGCACTCCAGACCTCCGACTAAAGTTTACAAACATTAGGCAGCTCTGGTAAACTGAGCACAAATCCGTGCAAATGTGAGGCTTATATACAGGGACATTTAAACAGTTTTAACACAACTACCAATGGGAAAGCCCCAAAATGAGCCTTACTACAGCAATCCCCAACTCAGATGGATCCTGAGCTACACATTTCTGCCACAAGGGTACAGGGAGGCCTTCTTAATTTTAGATGGCTGGTATGAGAGCACAGTGATACCAAACAGTCTAGATTCAGCAGGACTGAATCTTGCCTATACTATGTAAGGCAAGGAAGTACAATTTCTAGATGGGAAGGAGTAAGGGAGAGTCACTTAAATGTCAATGCGAGAGTGTTTAGTAGTATACTGTTAGATTACCTGAAGTGGTACTACCCTCTACAAAAAGTGGCAGCTCTTCAAGCAGTTGTAACCAGTGGAGATTATGGAGAACATTTCCTATAGAGGATTTTAAACTGGAGAAGTTTGCTTATATGCAAGCATGGGGAACTGCATTTGCACAAGACTTTTCTTAAACCCTCAGGCCAATCAAATAAAAGCAGATTAAGCTATCAACCAGTAGTTCCCATCTTGGATGGGTTGAATTTAGCTCCCTGCTCCCACCAGAGTACAAAAGAACACTCCCAATGTAAAACAAACTGGCTTTGAACTCAAGTGTAGTAACAAACACTTTAGAACAGAAGGAAGAATTCATTCAATATCAGGAATCTTGGAAATAAGTTCACTAACCCTAAGAAATGTTCACAACATACAAAAACTTTGCAAAACTTAGAAATATTTGGCGGACTCAGAACAGCTTTTGCAGAATATTGTTAAAACAACCTAAAAGCAGTACAGTAACAAACAGATGGAGTTTCTTTAACAAGTGCAGGCTGAAAAACAGTGATAAATTTAACCAAATAAATTAATGCAGCACAGAAGTATTAAAATCACTGAAACAGTTAGATCAAGTGCAAAAAATATATATTTATATCAGCTTTGTAGGTTCAGATAGTTTTAGAAGCAAAAATCCAAATCTTGCAGTCACAATTGCCCAAGTCTGGCACAATGAAGCTCTGAATAAATAAGCTTTTGCTATCAATGAAAGCAGTATTATCTCCCTATAAAAACAAACAGCAAACCAGACAGTTCTTTGGCATACATAGTAAAACCCTGGTTGCACCTCAGACAAAACAGGTTAAATTAGCGGCTTAGATGCTGAAAGAGCAGGCTGAGGGGAGGATGTCTCTGTGTGGTAGACACAAACTTTTTGATCATATGGAGAGGGGAGTTGTCGTTTTGGTCTGTCCTTTGCAAGTGAAGAAGTGGAGGCTAGCTGTTTGCCCTGTAGGGACAGACCAAAAATGTGGATTTGGTCCTATCAAGCCATTGATGGTAGCCCTCAATGCCTGAGTGTGAAAGTATGTATAAAGAGGAAGGTACGGTAGGTGGGTGCTCACAGCAGCAAACAGGGGCTTACGGCCTCATAAGAAAAGCCCTGATGGATACTTAAATGATGATCTCTGTAAATGGTTTGTGTTCTGCAGGATCAAGTAAAGCATGAAATGGTGCTCACTCTGTAAGGAATGAACGAACTAACAGAAAGACGTAAGGACTGATGGTCGTCAGGCAGTGGGGACCCAAAATGAAAAAGCGACAATCTACACTAATAACAAGAACAATCTTTTGTAGCTTGGTGATGGCAATAGTGCAGTTCATAGGTTCATAGGTGTATACCAGGTTAACAACCACTAGGGCCCTTATAAGCCTAGCCATGCAACCCAAATGTGATGCACAAATTTGAATTATATAGGGGATGATTTACTGGTTGCCTCTGTCCATCACAGACATAGGTGTAAGACCAGAGGTAAATTTCCGATTTGCCATCCATTGGTCAAAGTTCTTGGGTTAGGGGGGATCTCCGGTTCACATGGATGGGGAGCCTATTCAAGAGATTTCTCTGAGAAACATATCTGTTTTTCCAACATGACCTGTTTATGATGTAAGCAAAATTTAGGTCTTTTTATCTTTTAGATCTGATATTGTTTGTTTTACAGATGTGCAAAAATTCATCAAAACATAGTCCAGGGATGCCTTGTACACTTGGCAAAGATCTCATCTCAGAAGATTGTATAATGCGGAGTAAAGAGACAGGGCATTGAGGTGCTCAGCACAGGCATTGTGTTTACTTCATGTATTTATTTATTTATTTTTTTTGTGAGGAACCTTTGTGGACATTCCAGTTGCTGCATGTGTCTGTTCAGGTACATACCAACAGGGGCATTATACTCTGTGATGGGTCTGATGAGAGCAGAGTATAGCGATATGATGAGCTCTGTAGACCTAGATATCATGCCCTCACCTATAAGTTGAGTAACATAGAAGGATTTTCTTATTACCTTGGAAACGTTGTTTGAAGGCTACGTTACTATCTACATGCGTTACTAGAGCCCTGACTTGTGAATCAATGCTTAGAGGTATTTTATTAATGATGTAGTTGCCCAGGGTGACCAACTTCCAAAAAGGTTGCCAATGCATTTCTTGCTATTGACCTTTAAGCCACAGCTGTGGCACCAAGCATTTGTCTGTGCCAGACCTTCTTGAAAGGTGTTCTCATCTTGGAGAGATTCAATGAGTGCTCCCAGTTTGCAAACATCTGAGAATGTGGTCAGCCAGAGGCCTTTGATATGGGTTTTGACCTCCGAGAAGTAGATGCCAAAGAGGAGGGGGCCCAGCAAAGAGCCCTATGAGACTCCACTGGTAACTAGCCTGTTTGTAGAGGTGAGCTGACTAATCCCAATCTCTTGGTTCCAATCCATGAGCCAGCTAACTATCCAGCATGTTATAAAGGGGTTTATGCCAGGTTCCATAACTTCATTGACAATATCCAGTGATGTAGCCAGATATAGGTAGGCAGCATGCACCATTTTCCCCTCATCCATTGTCTTAGTGACATTTCCAAAAAACTAGACCAAAACCAGTAAGTATAACCTTCCTTTGACAAAGCCAAACTGAGATGGAGCTGGTGTCTGGAGGTCTCCTATGTCTTTGTTGATAATTTCCATGATAATTCTTTTCATGGCTTTGCATATAAGAGTAGTCAGATTAATGGATCTGTATTTTCCAGGACCTGTTAAAGGTGCACCCTGATGAAGGGGGATGTGACCATTACTGTCCTACATTCTTATGCATAAAGCCTGTTTACACACTATAGTTAAATACTGACTTCAGTGTTCCTGATAAGTTATGTTTTAGACTTTTCAGGGGGCGTCCCAGGATATTATAAGGGCCCATTTTGGCTACATTATTGGGTTTAATCAGCACAGCTAGTAAATGCTCCCTAGTTATAGTTGGTGGGTTATGTTTAAGGGTATTTCTTGCAGGATGTTTGGGGTTGAGGCTGGGGAAAAGTTGTAAATGAATTTGTCTGCTGACAGGCTTGCTATATTGTCAGGCTCAGAGAATGCGGTACCATTAACCTCCAGTTCAGTACATTGCTGTGTGTTGCTGTTGAGGTTTCTCACATAGCTGAAAAAGGACATGCTTATCTTTAACCTGAGAGGCTATCTTAACCTCAAAGTTGGATTTGTTTGACATAATTAGCCCTCTTAGTTGCCTATTTAGTTTGATTAGAGCTTTTATCTTTACAGGAATTAACATTCCTGATTCTTGTCATATTATTTTCCCTTTTGTCGTATATCCTGTTTAATTTTTGATGCCACCAGGGCAGTTTGTTTCTAGGGCTAGTTCTGGCATACTTCTGGTAGGTGCAATAGCCTCTATGCAGCCATTGACATGGTTGTACAGACTTTTTAACTGCAATTCAGTGGATGCTGCTGCGTTCTCTGGATTTGGAGGGGCACTGAATTTTGACAAACAATCACTTAATAAAATATAGTTTTCTCTGGACTAGCTCCTGACTGTTGCTGTTTTACTGGGATTATAGAGCTGATTTTTATTCTGAATGAGACAGTTGTATGGTTGGACCTTACCAGGGAGGATGAGACATGGGGGGGTGCAGCATTTTACCATATTTGTGAATCCATAGTGCAGTACATTGGAGCCTCTAGTGGGCCTATTCACCATGTTGTCAAAGGTGTTTCTATTCATGAAGTCCAGGAATCTCTGTGCCTTTAGATTTGAGGCCATGTGAGGCTCCCAGTCTATATAGGGGTAATTAAAGTCTCCTATGAATAGGTTGTTAGGTTGGATGGTGTCTCCAGTAGATCAAGTATGCATTGTGAGCTTCCTGGGACAAGGAGGGTAACCTAGAGCTGTCTAGGATATGGTGCAGGATTTTGTCTAATGTGGTCCACACATGGAGGAACTCCAGAGCATCATCCTGTTTGACCAACCTAGAGGTATGCTTGTTATTGATGTATATGGAGACTTTAGCTTGTCTTTATGCAGCTACTGGTCTAAAAGTGTAGAAGGCACTGAAACCTTGAACTGCAAGGGTACTCTCTGATGCTTTAAACCATCTCTTGACATGACAGATGTTTATATTCTTGAGTGTGAGGAGGGCTTGGAAGGAGTGCAGTTTTTTTTGGAATTGAGCAGGAGCACCTTCGGGTTCAGCTAAGTTGATTTTGCTATGTCAGTAGGTTTCTCAATTTGGCATTGCCTAAAAAGACACTATGGGGTGAATAAACTTTTAGCTGGTATTCAAAATCCTAGAGAGGATAGATGCAGACCATCCTTAGCAAAGTAGTGTGGTCTGTAAACCATGTCTTCCCAAGCTGACAAATATTGGTTCCCCTTAAAATAACACCAGAAACACAACCAATTGTTAACCTCAATCATTTTTTTGCTAATTTTATGGCATTATTCTCAGTGATGATAATACACTGCTTAATGCCAGCACCATACAGCCTGAGACACATAGTCTGTGAGCTCCATAATGTCTTTCTTCACATAGCCCAGGGAGGTACATCTCAGGTCATTTACACCTATGTGAACTATGATGAAATCATAAGGGTATCTGTGATACCATGTCTTGAGTGCATATGTGTTTGATTGATTCTGTCTCCAGATAAGCAACTAGCTGTTATCTTCTCCTTGTTCAGCCTGGTTAGAAAGGCATCATGTATCTTACAACAGAGTCCCCTGTAATGACAGTCCTGGGAAGTGTTCTTCCTTGCTTTAGGAGCTTAATGTTTGGGGCTCCATTGAGAGTGATTGTATGTGTGGTGTTAGGTGCTGTTTTTTCTGAGTGCCTTTGGGCTTGTTGGGGCATAGCTTTGCCAACAGGCAATCTAGGCAATCTTTGTTGTTTAGGAAGATTGCTTTTAAGTGCCTCAGTGTATGTTAGTCTTTGTATAGGTTATGTGTTATGGGAGGTGGGTGTTTTGTGTGTGTGTGTGTGTGTGTGTGTGTGTGTGTGTGTGTGTGTGTGTGTGTGTGTGTGTGTGTGTGTGTGTGGTTTTGACAACCTGATATCTGCTTGTATATGAGAGTTTAGCCAACATTTTAATTGTGAAAGTACACCTCTTGCATACTGTACCTGTTTCTTTAAGGAATAAGTGGTTTTCAGTCAACAAGATGCCCATATCCACAAAAGCTGGATACAGAGAAGTTAGGAAATTTTATATCCATGCTGTCCAGTCTTTTGATTGATGAGATACAAGGGGTGTGGTGTATTAGGGTGAGAAGGCCATTAAGGGTACTTTGTTGGTGCAGACCAATACAGGTGCTTTATTAGGGCAAATTATGCTAAATAGTACTAAATTCTACTAACTTGAATGTTTACACAGAAATTAATTCTAATAAATATATTGGTACTACCACGTGATTCCCAGCTAGGTGCTCTAAGCTTGTCGCTGTGCAAGGTATTTGTTCAATATTTCCTGATTTACAGGGTATGTTTTAGTTTACTAGCAACAGGCAGAAAAAGGAAACACCAAAAATTAACTTAAAACTCCACTTTAATGCCGATAAAACAACAAAAGTGCTCCCAATAACTAAGCGCTTTCGCCAAACCAAGTTGGCTTCATCAGAGTTAATGAGAGTTAAACACATTAAATATATAACTTCATAAGCTATTTAACCAATCAACATTGTTTAAAAATAATTACCGTATATACTGATAATTGTTGCTGTCACTCTTTTGATTCATCCCCTCACACATCAAATTATAAATTATAAATAACATAAGCACCAAAACTGACCTTAAAAGGTCATTTCCAACTGGAACTCATCTTGTAAAAATATATGTATATTTATATATGTTTACATGCATGTTCACAAGTGTCAATATATTAAATAATAGTGAAAAATAATGAATAAATGATAAATTAATAAACCTCCGTTGTGTACCTTTGTGTGGACAGATCAAATTTAAATGGGAAATGTAAATCAACTGTGTGTTTACAAAGAAACAATGTCCTCAATTTTCTATATTATATAAGCTCTTTGTTTTAGAACTGGCATGATATATATAGTATCATTTAAACCTGGAAAGCTTGTGGCATTAAGCCTAACCTGCCACTTATATTTCCTGTCTTCTACTCTAAGCCTATCATCGCCACCCCTCTCACTTGGGATAACCTTGTCAATGACAAAGAAAATACATTTCTTGAAGTTAGGGCAAACAGTACTATGGATGTACAGGGCATTGTGTACATTTTTTGTTTTGATGGCTCTAAGATGTTCAGATATCCTATCCCTAAGTTTCCAAACTGTTTTGCCCGCATAAAAACATAAACAGCTTGTCCAAATTGCAATATATACCAACAACATAGAAATATTGCAGTTACATCTCCCTGGGCATGGGAAAGACCTCCCATAACCTTGTACTGAAACGAAGGAACTATCATTAATGTATTTGCAATATTTGCATGCCCCACACTTATACATAATTGAATTATGTCTCCTAGTTGTGGGTCCTTCAAGAACATTCATAATAGTCTTATCCCTACTAAATATCACCCTGGGTACTGTACCCAACTTGTCTTTAGTCTCCTCATCAGACTAGTGTGCCAGGATCTGTTGATCGCTTCAGCCAATAGGAGAGCCTGATGGTTATATCTCATATGAATGCTTCAGTATTTTCAACCTGTGATTTCTTAAGCATAGTACTCCCCCCTCCCCACAATATAGGGGGAAAAATGTGCTCCTCTTACTTAACACCTCCTGGTGCACCTTCAAAAGCAATTTTAGTGGGTAGCCCCTTTCAAGAAACATTCCAATCAATGTGTATAATTCCTCTTGGTATGTATTGTTGTCACTGACAAAACATGACAACCTCACCATTTGGTCCTTTATAATACTTTTTCGTTGGTGAAATGGGTGCAGCTGTTATAGTGTAATAGGGAATTGGAGTAGGTTTCTTTCCTGTAGATGTTACTTTGTAACCCAACCTCAGTTTTAATGAGGTGAATATCCAAAAATGTAATTGAGTTGGAATCCCAGTGGCAGGTAAATTTAAACAAGGGGGTGGTGTTATTCAGAAAATCAACAAACAACCTGGCCTAATCTTTGTTCCCTTTCCATAGAATCAAGATGTCGTTCAAAAATCAATTGTATAACCCTATTTTTTCCATAAAAGTGGACTGAAAAATAAATGATTCCTCCCAGTGGAGGACCACAATGTTAGCAAACCCAGGGGGCACACTTTGCCCCCATAGCAACCCCCGAAGTCTGATGAAACAACTCCCCTTCAAAACTTAGGTAGTTGTTTTTTAGTACAATTTCCATTAAGTCTACCAAAGTGTTGATTTTAGCCATATTTAACTCTTTACTTTTGAAAAGACTTTCACTAAAGTACTCCAAACCTTCATCATGAGGAATGACTGTGAATAAATTCACCACATCTATAGTCAAAAAAGTAAACTCACCAAGATCCTTTGTGGCATTCAAGCATTCCAAACAATGCCAAGAATCTTTTAATATATGCTCAGTTTCCCTCACTACCTGCTGTATCCCTGCATCCACAAATGATGCAAGGGGCTCAGTTTTGCAGCCCCTTGCTGCCACTATCGGCCTAAATGGAGGGTTGTTGACATTTTTATGGATCTTGGGGATCCCAAAAATGACTGGTGTTATTGGGTGGTAAACAGATAAAAATCTGAATTCCTTTTCATCCAATACTCCCTGAACTCGAGCATCCAGCAAGTACACATCAATTCTGTTGTATGCTATATTCATCTCATTTTTGAGACTCTGTGGTATGTGGAGTCAGCATTTAAAATTTCTTGCATTTTGGACACATAATCTATGTGGGCCATAATGACAACCCCCCCCCCCCCCTTGTCCATCTTCATTATTTTCAGTTCTTTATTGCCAGCCAATTCAAATAAAACTTTTCTTTCCTCATAACTAAGGTTGTCATTTTTGTTATACTTGCCAGTTTTTGATAACACCATTCTCATTTCCCTAGCACACATTTTCTCAAAAATTGTAATGTCCTTGTGACTTGGAGGTATAAACATGCTTTTCCTCTGAAGTAATTTAAACACATTACTATTGTTTTCAACCTTGTCGCTAAAAAATAAACCAAGGTTAAGTTTTCTGCTAAACAATTTAAGACTCGTGAACACGTCTACAAAATCTAAACAGAAGGAGGGAACAAAAGTAGTTCCTTTACTGAGAAGCTTATGATGTAGTTCGTTAATAATCAAAGGACTAAAATTATAAATAGTAAAGCCATCTTTTTTCAAGATGTCACAACAAGATGCCCCATTCTGTTCATTCAGACCAACAAGTAACCCAACATTTTTACTTTCAAAATCACCAAGTTATAAAAATTGTCATTAAAGGAAAAATTGTCATCATAAGAAAAATTCAGTGTCTCTTGTTCCTTGCCCATTGGCGTCTCTTGTTGTAATGCACATTGGGTTGCTGGTAACTTCCATAATGTTGGTTCTTGTACCCCCCCCCTTCCCCCTGTTTATTAGCCGTTCCGACCTCCTCACTTGCTGTGGTTGGTCTAAAAAATGGCTATCATTATGTTCCAACTTTGTTGTTTCATTCTGATCAACAGAAATAGGCTCCTGGTTAACCAATATACCTCGTTCATCATTAATTAGTGTTGAGGGGTCAGGGTTAACATCAATTGTCCCTACCGGGTATACCCATTTGTTTTTATAGTCATTAAGATCCCTAGCTAGCTTCTTAGATTTTACAGCAATATTGCTCTTAACAAAGTCATCCAAGTTTTTCAACACCTTCGGGTAATTGCTAACATATTTAGCAAACAAGAGGTCATTAACTATATTTTTATTCAATAAAACAATTTATTTTTCTAAAGAAGCTAACTTACTTGAGTTGTTTTTAATAATGATGTCCATCATCTCAAGGCCCGTTCTATTGAACAGGTCAATTAATTCTCGTTAAGCCGTGGTTCCACTTTCGATGCCTATGGGTAACTTCCATAGTCTCAGGCCTTTTGGCACTTAAGTGCCAACAACTTATTGAGAAATGCGTTGTCCAATTGGAATGCCCTGTATTTCCTACAGACATCCTCAAAATTCTCGACCTGTTTCGTTAGTACTGGCTTGTCATTCCTCTCCTCATTCAAGTCCAAGAAACTGATTTCAGGCAGATGAAGCCAATTCTTGATGTCACTTCCTTCTAGCGAACTCCGGTGGGTTACTGTATTAGTGGTATTCACCTCATCCAGTAAAGTTGTGTGCAAAGTAAACAATTCCACCTGAGAACTCATCATAGTAGCTGGCAAACCACTGTTGACTCCATCTCTGGTTAAAAGTGCAGTGAGCCTCTGCACTGAGACCGTTAGTTCACTAATAACTGCTTCCATTTAAACATTTATTTGTTTCCGGCACAAATTCAGCAGAGTTCCAAGCCGCATTGGATACCAATGAACCAAAACAAAAACTAAATCCCAAATCCAATAAGGGTGAAAACTGGTAACAGGCAGACAAAGGAAACACCAAAAACGAATTTAAAACTCCACTTTAATGCCAATTCATCAGAGTTAATGAGAGTTAAAAACACACCTTTAAATATATAACCTCATAAGCTTTTTAACCAATCAACATTGTTTAAAAAATAACTGACCTTAAAAGGTCATTTCCAACTGGAACTCATCTTGTAAAAATATATGTATATTTATATATGTTTACATGCATGTTCACATGTGTCAGTATATTAAGTAATAGTGAAAAATAATGAATAAATGATAAATTAATAAACCTTTTTTGTGTACCTTTGTGTGCACAGATCGAATTTAAATGGGAAATATAAATCAACTGTGTGTTTACACAGCAACAATCACCTCAATTTTTTATATTACACAAGCTCTTTGCTTTAGAACTGACATAATAGATATACTATCATTTAAATCTGGAAAGCTTGTGGCATTAAGCCTAACTTGCCACTTATATTCCCTGTCTTCTACTCTAAGCCTGTCATCGCCATCCCTCTCACTTGGGACAACCATGTCAATGACAAAGAAAATACATTTCTTGAAGTTTGGACAAACAGTACTATGGATGTACAGGACATTGTGTACATTTTTTGTTTTGATGTCTCTAAGATGTTCAGATATCCTATCCCTAAGTTTCCGAACTGCTTTGCCCACATAAAAACGTTGACAGCTGTGTATAATTCCTCTTGGTATGTATTGTTGTCACTGACCAAATGTGACAACCTCACCATTTGGCCCTTTATAACACTTTTTTGTTGGGTGAAATGGGTGGCAGCTGTTATAGTGTAATAGGTAATTGGAGTAGGTTTCTTTCCTGTAGATGTTACTTTGTAACCCAACCTCAGCTTTAATGAGGTGAATATCCAAAAATTCAATTGAGTTGGAATCCCAGTGGCTGGTAAATTTAAAAAAGGGGGTGGTGTTATTCAGAAAATCAACAAACAACCTTCCCTCATTTTGTTCCCTATACACACTGATTGGAATGTTTCTTGAAAGGGGCTACCCCCTAAAATTACTTTTGAAGGTGCGACAGGAGGTGTTAAGCAAGAGGAACACATTTTTCCCCCTATATTGTGGGGAGGGGGGAGTACTATGCTTAAGAAATTACAGGTTGAAAATACTGAAGCATTCATACTGAGATATAACCATCAGGCACCCCTATTGGTTGAAGTGATCAACAGATCCTGGCACACTAGTCTGGATGAGGAGACTAAAGACAGTACCCAGGGTGATATTTAGTAGGGGCAAGAACATTAAGAATATTCTTGAAGGACCCACAACTAAGAGACATAACTCGATTATGTATAAGTGTGGGGTATGCAAATACATTAATGATGGTCCCTATGTTTCAATACAAGGTTATGGGAGGTCTTTACCATGCCCAGGGATATGCAGTTGCAATACGTCTGTGTTTGTATATACTGCAACTTGCACAAGCTGTCAATGTTTTTATGTGGGCAAAACAGTTCGGAAACTTAGGGATAGGATATCTGAACATGTCAGAGCCATCAAAACAAAAAAATGTACACAATGCCCTGTACATCCATATTACCCTGTACATCCATATTACTTTTTGCCCTAACTTCAAGAAATTTATATTCTTTGACATTGACAAGGTTATCCCAAGTGAGAGGGATGGCAATGATAGGCTTATAGTCGAAGACAGGAAATATAAGTGGCGGGTTAGGCTTAATGCCACAAGTTTTCCAGGTTTAAATGATAGTATATCTATTATGCCAGTTCTAAAGCAAAGAGCTTGTGTAATATAGAAAATTGAGGTGATTGTTGCTGAGTAAACACACAGTTGATTTACATTTCCCATTTAAATTTAATCTGTGCACACAAAGGTACATAACGGAGGTTTATTAATTGATCATTTATTCATTATTTTTCACTATTTCATAATATATCGACATGTGAACATGCATGTAAACATATATAAATATACATATATTTTTACAAGATAAGTTTCAGTTGGAAATGACCTTTTAAGGTCAGTTTTGGTGCTTATGTTATTTTTAATTTATAATTTGATGTGTGAGGGGATGAATCAAGAGAGTGACAGCAACAATTATCAGTATGTGCGATAATTATTTTTAAACAATGTTGATTGATTAAATAGCTTATGAGGTTATATATTTAAAGGTGCGTTTTCAACTCTCATTAACTCTGATGAAGCTAATTTGGTTTGGCGAAAGCGCTTAGTTATTGGGAGCACTTTTGTTGTTTTATCGGCATTAAACTGGGGTTTTAAGTTTGATTTGGTGTTTCCTTTGTCTGCCTGTTACCTGTTTTCACGCTTGTTGGGTTCGGGATTTAGTTTGTTTTTATTTACTGTTATATAGGAAAATTTTGCTTTCTAGGTGTTTGCCACTGTACATGGCACTGCTAACTGCTGCTGCGTGGTGATCATCTTTGGGCAGAAAATTTCCACACTTATAGCAACACTGAAATAACCAAAAACTACCTAATGAGCCTTCTGGCCAATAAAATGACTACACAATGAGCCCTATTGCGTGTTTTCCAAATCAGAGAGACCAGGCACAGACCTCCTGCCGCAAGATGACTAAACCCATTCCTCCTAATGTAAAAACACCATTAAAGAGCTGTAAGTGCAATGTTACCACAAACTAATTAAACAGCTAGTTGGAAATCCCTTGCTGAAGGTGATTTCAAGATGGTCTTACAGCAGTAACAGAGAGAGGAAGAGAATTCTTTTAAAAAAAGAGTATAGTCAAATGTACAAATTAAAACAGTAAGCAGTAGCACTCAAACTAACTTCACCGAGTGCAAATTAGCAATCAAAAGCTTTGCCTGGATGACACTAGATACAAGTAAAACACTTCTGGAACACAGGTTAGTACACTAAGTTTTGCTGAGATCTGGGAAAATGAGCTGGCGATAATTTGTAATAAAGGAGGTTTACTCAGGAGCAATACAGATTTGTTGGGTGAGGATTCAGTGTCATGGATCTATAAAAATCACTGAGTGGGCAGACTGCTTAAATAGCTTATACAACACACAGGCAATAGGGATGGAAGAGGGGAGCAAGGGACTTTGGAAATGAGATTACCATAAGGGGTAGAAGCCAGAGGCACACAACCCTATAAAACCACAAAAGGAAAAGCATGGGAGGTTTGGGAAAACAATTTGAGGAAGAAGCAGACTAGTTAGAGGGGGATCCTTTCAAATAAACCTAATATTTGAGCTCTTTCAATAAATTGAGCTTTATGTCCCAGTGTGTGTGTGTGGGGGGGGGGTACAGGCAGAAATAACAGGGGAACAGAAAGGCACTGGAATGCAATTTCTCTAAGGTACACATCAAAGACCCCAGACAGGTTAGAATTTCAGAAATTTTAGCTTAATGTCTCCATGGGGGATAGGGCAGACAGAGAGAACTGGGGAACAGAAGACACTAGAATGCAACTTTAAGCAGGTACATGATACACAGAATATAAAATTGTAAGGGCAAAACTGGAATATCAACAGTGAAAGCACCAAAGCACAAATAATGGAGCAGAAACATACTCTTACTCTTGATATTCTACTACAGTTTAAGGCACTAGAATATGCAGACATTTATCAGTAACACTGTTTAAGGAAAAATGCTGCAATAAATGAATAAATAATGTTCACAGCTTGTGATCGTACACAATTCTGCCACAACGGTGAATTAAACTACAAGACAATGGGCCATCAGGGTTTAAAATGCAAATGGATAGGTTTTACAAGTAAATCTACTTGTGGAAATAGAAGTGCAGCATAATGCAGAAACACAATATTCCCTCAACTGCAAATTAAGCTGCAAGACTATGGTCCCACAACAAACTAAAAAAATGCAAGCAGATAATTTTTTGTTGGCTAAAAACATGTAGAAGTCACTGCAAGCGCAACTTAAATATTTAAGCAAAATTGAATTAAAAGTTTGTTTTTCTGTTTCCTGTATGATGCAGTTTTTTACTCACAGTTCAGGGCTTTCAACATCTCTCCACATCTTTCATAAAAGACTCTGGGTGGGGGTATCTCTGTGCTGGATAAAGCAGACTAGCTGGAGAGGGTTAGAATCAAATAAAGTCAATACTGGAGCTCTTTTATAAACTTTAACCTAATGTCTCAGTCAGGGGGGGTACCATCTCAAAGAACAGGGAAACGGGGACAGAAAAGTGCCTGAATGCAATATCTTTGAGCTACAGCTCAGTGACCGTGGTAGGCTAGAATTTCAGAAACATTAGCTTAATAACACAGAGGGGGTAGGGCAGACATAAAAAACATGGAAACAAAAAGCACTAGAATGCAAATTTAAGCAGGTAGATGATAGGCAGAGTATAAAACTGTGGGAGCAAAACTTGAATATCAACAGTGAACAAGCATCGAAGCTCAAATCCTGAAGAAGAAAAAGCAGTACTCTCACTAATGAAATTCTGCTACAGTTCAAGCCACCAAACCATGCAGAAATTTACCAGCAACACTATTTATGGAAAAATGCAGTAATAAATGACTTAATAGGGCTCAAAAATAGCAGTAGTACTGTGTTCTGCCACAATTGTGAATGAAACAACAAGACTAAGGCCAGGAGGGTTTAAAATATAGCTAGCTTGTACAATTCTACTTGTAGAGATAGAAGTGCAGTATAATGAGCAACAACGCCTTACCACAACTGCAAATTAAGCTACAAGACTAAGATCCCAGAACAAACTACACAAAGTAAACAGATAACTTCTCTGGCTAAAACATGGAAAAAAGCAGAAAAGTACAAAGAGGTATCACAAATAGGTCACAATATTTAGACTTGAAATAAAAAACTTTTTTCTCCTTCCCTTTTGATGAAAAGTTTGCTACTCACAGTTCAGGTCTTTCAACACTTCTCCAAGTCTTACCTAAAAGCAAAACCATTTATTTATTAAAGTTGGAAAATATATAATCAGCATGAATTTCCATTGTCATATCCCTCAAGTTCCAGACCTAAAAGTATCTTGAATCTGTTTGAAACCATAGGCTTAGAGAATTGTGCCTGCTACCTGCTGAAGTATGAATGCAGAAGCATAGTTTTCAACCAGCACCATGGGCCTGTACTATGAACCTGTGCACCACCCCCTCAGGTCTTCAAGTGAAGAGCCAAAAAAAAAAAGCACTTCACTGTAATAAGTTGATCTCTTTATTGTATATGATCAGCTTATTAGAGTTAGATCTACTCCTCCCCTAGCCATACTATTGAAATGGACATTCCTTCTACTGGCACCCCAACCAGGTGGCCAGATGCATGACACCCCCCCTCCCATCCTGTTCTAGCCATTCAGGTCCCATTTATGTGTCCTCACCCAACCCTCCTTCAACATATTTTATTCAAAAAATAATAATAATAATTTTCTTCTTTTAAACTGTAACAAACTATTTGCTAGGTTTATACCCTGCCTTCACAGTGCTCATGTTTTAGTTTAGGATACAGCTAATCAGAATGGGTGCAGTGTTCCGACTGGGCTAGTAACACTGTATAATGCTCTTTTTTACATATACCTATTCAAACATACTGTCCCACTTGAAAAAACACAAATATTCCTCATCAGGAATACCTCAGGTAAGAACTCCTTAAATTATACAAAGCATGTAAAACCTAATTATCCATCTTATGCAAGCTCTTGCACAGAGACATCTCCTTGGTCTACAAGAGTATATAAGATCCAATCATGCTCAACCTCCTACATGTTTAAAAAAGTGGAAATACCACCAATACAGGCTCCTAGCACCTAAACCAACACTGCAGTATTAACAGAACTTCTTGACTGAATAGCTAGTTCTCCCAGGGGATACCCTACCTACTGAACAAACATGCACTTCCTGTATAACAAAACAGCTCCATAATTTTCTCTAAAATTGACCTGCATGTGTGGCACATGATGTTACTCCCAGGCTGTCTTCTCTGGCCTTTATAGATAGAGAGAGAAAGTAATAGGCATTTCAATGGCTAGACCTCTAATAGTCAACTGGACTGATTGCCTAGTTGTTGTGTCTTTCGGCTTTTCCCGGTTAGGGGTCACCACAGCGGAACCCCGGTCCGCTAATGATTGGCAGTAGATTTTTACATGCCGAGTTGCCAGCCTTGACGCAGAACCTTCAACGAAGGTATACCCATTCACGCATGTCTCCACACAGAAGACGCTCTAGCTGAGAATCGAGCAGGACAACGTCTTACTGTGACTGATTGCCTAGTATGAACCTATAAACATACAAACATATAGAAACTGACCTATGCAGATTAAGGTGGTGTCATACACATACTTTACCAATCTGGTATTAGAACTTTGTCCAATCATATTATTAGAATAAATTAAAAAGAGCAGTGAGCTAAGCACTGCCATGGACAACAAGGATTGCATCTTCTGAACAGCTTGAATTTTACCTTCTAGATAAATGGAGAACCACCAGTGGCAATCCACAACTGTTAAGCATTTTCAGAAGGACATGATGGCTGAAGTTTCAAAGGCCTTAGACAGACATAGAAACAAATACCCAATAGCAGCTCCAAAGCTAAAGCATGTATACAGTATAGCAGGTTCAGTACTGTGTCTATGATAGAAGCCATGTTGGCAGTTTAGTAACAGGTCATTGACCTGCAGTAACTGCATATCTATTAATCTCTAAATTATTTCTGATAGAAAATAAAGGAGAACAATAGGGCAGCAAGTGTTCAGTGGACTTCCTTTTCCACCTCTGTGGAAGGGTACAGTGATTGCTCTTTCAAAGATTAGGGGAATGTTCCAAACAACAAATGAAAACAAGTTAAAAAGAAACACATAGAAACCAGCTCAGCCACATAGATCTGTATTTTGCTTTATTCTTCTGGTACCTTGGCTTGTCGCCTTCTCATGATGTCAGGCTCTATGCCATGTGCACTTTTAATGCTAAAAGCATGAGAAACAAGATTGACATCATGCACTCTTTTCTCAGTTCCCACTCCCCTGATCTCCTTGCAATAAACACGTCTTTTTTTAACATCTTTGTTGAACTGTCACTTATGACATAGACAAACATACATTTATATAAAAGAAAACACACCATATTAACATGTTCCTAGTTACAAACATTATATATTACATACATACTTTTATACAATTATCAACAATCCAACATTACATAAATTGCTCATTTCCTGCCTTCCCTTAAACCTCACTCCTCTTCCAAAATATTGTTCTGCATGTGTTGTTCCTGGATTTTTATGCTATGTATTTTGCTCATACCCTTTTCTAAAGATCCCACTTCCAGTTCTTTTATCCCTGTTACAACATTCAATACTTCAAATACATTTTGTTTAGACTTTGATTTCCATGTTCTAGTAATTGCTTTTTTGGCAGCCACCAGCATTAAACTTAGCAAGATCTTACTATGTCTAGGTAATTCAGATATTGTACCCCAGCTCAAAAAAATAATTTTCTTAGTTGCATCCATTTTCTTGCCCAATATTTCTGACAAGTACTCTGTAGGGAATTTTTGAGATCTGATGACTCATTGCACTTCCAAACTATATGTTTCCAGTCACCTCTTTCTTCCCCATCATACCACCAACATTTGTCATCTGAGGAAACATTCTTTGGAGTCTGCTTGTGGTATAAAAATGCCTATGCAAATACTTCCAAGCAAAAATACTAAATCTTCTAGACTTTGTTGCGTACTTGGATGTTGTACACATGTCCTCCCATTATTTTCTTGTGAACTGCTTATCCAGTCTCTATTCCCAGTCTTGTCTAACCTCCTCTGACTGATTCCTATAGTTATCATGCAGTATTTTATATGCCGTAATAATTATCCCTTTTTTAACAGCAGATTATATTCTAGATTCAACTAAAAAGTCTACCAGAGCAGGTCTTTCACTTAGGATTTTGCCATCCCTTTCTATTTGCCTGTACATTGATATCAGTCCCTGATAGGTAAGGCAGTCTGTTGCCTACAGTCCAAATATCTTCTTGGCTTCTTCTCATGCCATTACCTTTCCCTCACTAGTTACTTGCTCCCAATACATTGATTCCTTTGCCATCTTTCTCCAATAAATTCCACCCCTTTCCTATTTTGTGTTCCACTAATTGCCATTAACTGGGAAAACTACTCGTGTACCAACACCTTTGCCCAACGGTTCTTGGAATTCATAAATTCCAATGTCCTGGATCAACTAATCCATAGTCCCACCAGGGACTCCAATATCCTAGACCTGGTCATTACCAACATGGGAAATTGATGCTCCACACCTATGGTCACCCCCCTCGTTGGTCAGGTCTGACCATAAGCTAATCAACCTTGACATCCACATCCCTTCCCAACCCCCTAGTAAGGAAACCTCCGTAACAAACTTCTCCAAAGCCAACTTCGTGCTACTCAAGTCAGAAGTGACAAACTTCATGACACCCATGCAGATGGAAACTGAAAGTTCGACTGCTGAATCCTGCACTAAGGCACTGTATGAGGACATCCACTTGTGCATGAATCGTGCCATCCCAAATAGAACCAAGATGCATACCTCCAAAAAAAGGAAGCCAATCTGGTGGTCCCCTGCCATTAACAAACTTTACAACGAAAGGAAGAAACTGTTGCAGAAAAGAGGAAAATTCCAGGATGCAAAAACCTCCCTTACCAGCCTCAGTAAGAAGCTGAGATCCCACATAAAATCCTCCAAAGCCAGTTACAAAAATAAAATTGCCAAAGATTCCAAAGACATCCACAAGGTATTCAATAGCCATGTCAAGAATCTAAATGGCAATGCTCAGATCTGCTCTGAGCTTCAGCAGCATGGCATTAAATATACTGATCCCAAGTATATTGCCAATATACTAGCAGATCGATTCAGTGCCAACTTCACCCCCCCTCTCCCCCCCTAAAGGGTCCATCTCAATACCAAAAGATTGCCAAATTATGGTAATAACGACCACACAGGTAAAAACCACACTCTCCAAAGCTAAGAATACAGCATCCATGGGACCAGACAACATCCTGGGCTGTGTACTACATGAACTACAAAATGAACTGGTACCTCACCTAAGTGTCATGTTTAATCATAGCCTCACCTCAGGCTTCGTGCCCACTGAGTGATGCACAGCTACAGTTATCCCACTCCACAAGGGGGGAATCCACCTTGGATCCTGGGAACTACCGCCCCATCAGTCTGATGAGCCTAATCTGCAAGGCCATGAAACATATTATCATGGAACTTATAAACAAAGACATTGGCAACCTTCAAACACTGGACCCCCCCCACCCAGTTTGGGTTCGTGAAGGGCTGATCTTGTCTCCTGAACCTAATTGACTTCTTCAAATCAGTCTCCAGAGCTGTGGACGAGGGTAAGGCGGTCCACACAGCTATCTGAACCTTGCCAAGGCCTTCGACAACATCCCCCACTCTGGAATCATAGATAAACTTACTAAGATTGGCATTATTCCCTATGTCACTTGACGGGTTGCCAACTGGCATACTGACAGAACCCACACTGTAAAAGTAGCCAACTCCAAATCCAGCTCCAGACAAGTGACAAGTGGAGCACCTCAGGGTTCAGTCCTGGGACCGCTCTTATTTGGCATCTACTTCTCTGAAGTACAGGCCAACACTAAGGGACTCTGGCTAACAAAGTTCACAGAAGACTGCAAACTGGGAGCCATTATTGAATCCCCAAATGAAGTGGATATTCTACAAAAGGGCCTTACATAAACAGATGCTTGGTGCCAAAGCCATGGGCTCAAGCTCAATGCCAAGAAATGTATAGTTATCCCCTTTGGGAAAAAACATGTACCCATGAATTATCACATAGGTGACAGTACACTAAACACCGAAAGTGTGATAAGAGACTTAGGGACACAGGTGGACAGTGGTCTCACCTTCGATAGCCACATCGCCACAACAGTCATGAAATCCTTCTATGTGGCACACCTCATCACTAAGGGCTTTTCATCCAGAAAAAAGGAGGTCATTGCCCCACTGTACTCATCCCTCATTAGACCCATTATAGAATACAACACCCCATTTGGTATGTATCTCTCAAGACATTTGCAACAACTAGAAAGGCCACAGAAATACCTCAATAAAAGAATCACAGGCCTAAAGCAGATGCCCTAAGCTGACCGTCTAAAAAAACTCCAGCTATACTCTGTCGTATATCATCTACTCAGAGCCAGTCTCTGCTTAACATACAAGGCCATGTCAAACCCAGCGCTGCTGGACATGCTACACTTAAAGAAATCCCAATCCCTCAGAGCCACACGCTCCAGGGATCTAAACCTTGTCATCACAATGAACAAAACATGCTGGAGGGATATATTTCTGACCCAGATACTCCCCAGACTCTGGAATAGACTGCCCAAACATATCAAGCAGAGCGCCTCTTTGGCCCTCTTCAAAAGGAACCTTGACAATTGGATGGGAGATAGGAAATTCATCCTGGGGATCACGTCAGTCACCCTGCTAGACAGCTGTCCAGGGAAGTAAATATTGTTGGAAGAAATAACCAGGGAATTATTATGGCTAGGCTTGTATAGGCCCTAGGGCTTATAGCCTGGTACCAACCTATGAATCTGTGAACCTAATTGCAATCACCCAGCATAGTTCTTAGAATACTTTCTGCTACTTTATGAATATACTATTCTCTGTGGCTGTTGCTGGTGCTTTAAGGATCTGCATTCAAAATCCCACTCTATCCTTATTTCCTGAATTCCCCCATTTCATCATCATTCTTTTCCACTTTGATTTATAGCTTTCTGCTTGCATGTCTTACATGAGCCTTAACTGAGTAGCTCCAAAATATCCATTCAAATCAGGTAATCCTAAACCACCTTGTTCTGTTGGAAGGCTCACCTTATCTCCCTTTACCCTTGCCTCTTCCCCTCCAAAATAAATTCCTTCAACTCTTTATTAATTATTGTCCACAACTTCCCTTCTGGTTGATAAAAATATGTCTGACCTGTATATAATGCAAAAGGGGCTATAAACATTTTCACTGCTTGTATCCTACTATCCATATCCATAAACAAGAGCTTCTAGTTTCTGAGTTATTGTATTATCATTTGTTTAGTCTGTTCACACATATTCTTAGCTGCCATAACAGAATGCTTTTTAATCCATACTCCTGAAAACTTCATTTTATCATGTTTCTATAAACATGGGTATTGCTGAAGAAATCCAAGTGTGGGTACATAGTTTACATCCATAGCCTTTGTTTTATCTTCATTAATTTTATATCCCCAAAAGACTTGAAACTCTGTCAAGATGTTCCACAACACAGATATGTTCTTTTCTGATTTTATCAGGCAATGAAAAGTATTATCTAAAAATAAAGCCAACTTTTATTGAATTTCATACCAATTATATCCTTGGATTTCTTAACTCCCTTATTCTCTTTGCCAATGGCTCTAAATGTAAAACAAATAACAAGGGATAAGAGGACACCTCTGCCTGACTCCTCTATCAAGTGACAACTTGCCAGAGAGGAACCTTCCAAATTTATTTTTTGCCTCTGATCCCTCATATATCATTCTCATTAACTTTATTATTGTATCAGGGAATGCAAATGCTTCTATTGCTCTGCTCATAAAATTACAGCTTACTCTGTCAAATTCTCTTTGTAATAAGACCCATACTCTGTCAAATTCTCTTTGTAATAAGACCCATAAACTACAGCAGTATTTTTTCATGCTCTGCTTCCCTCTGAATCATTGTTCTAGCAATGTTGTCAAATGTTTGTTTCCCCTCCACAAAACCCCAGTGATCCATCTATATCAATTCTGGCAATACCTTTGCCATTCTTTTAGCTATTAGACATAAGTACTTTAGAGTCACAGTTTGAAAAAGAAAAGGGCCTTTACCCATATTTAGATATTACAGCCATCATAATTTTATTCCAAGATGTTAGTGTTTCCCCTCCTTTTAAAATTCTGTTAAACAAAACATTTCTAATCGTTATCATGTTCTTCCCTCCTTGCTTTGAAACTTTCAGAAAAATACAATTGATTTCTGGAAACTTTCCTGCAGATTGTACATCACCATTTGTATCTCATCTCCTCCTACCTTAACTGTTAACTGTTGAGCCACAATCACCTCTAACCTTGGCATAATTTAATCTCCCATAAACATTTCCATTTGTGCTCTTTCTTGATTTCCATATTTCTCTACTTTATGCAAATTTTCATAAAATTCCCAAAATATCTCTAATACCTCTATAGGAGCTCTGGTTATTTTTCATGTTATAGGCTCCCTACATTTGGCAACAACCCTTTCTACTTTCTGCTGCCTCCATCATTGTGCTAAAAGTTTTTGTTCTATGTAGTTATTACCAAAAACAGTTGCTTAACAACAAACTTTCTAAACTCATGAATATTGTCCAGATAATCCATTATTTTCTTTCTAGCACTCTGCAGTTGAACCTCTGCATGTTTTGTGAAATTCCACTTATTCTGCAAAACTTTAACCTTTGTTAGTCCCTCTAACTAATTCTTACTTCTTAGCCATATCGTTTTTCTTTTATTTGTACTTTATTTTTAAACTCCACTTTCATTTAATCCTACTCACCAGCTGTAACTTATGAAGAAGTTCCTATCTTCCCTAATAACATTCCAATAATTTCCATTACTCATTCCTTAAATTCCTCTCTCTTTAAAAGTAAGTTGGGAAGTGCCAGTGTCTCATTTTTTACTTCAAGACCATGCATTTTTATTTTAGTTGTTATTGGTGCATCATCTGAAATAGTTACTTGATGTATGTCAAATGCTTCAATTAAATATGCGTGTTCCTGTGAAATAAAATTTCTGTCTGGTCCAGCTCAGTTATTGTACCTTGGGGAATAATATATAAATTCTCTCCAAGTTTCTACTACTGAATTCATATTTTCCATACCAAATATTATCATAAATTTCTTCAGCAATCTACCCTGCTTTGTTATATTTTAATTTCTAGGTCCCCTATATAAATCTTTGCTGTTGCAAATCAAATTCCACTCCCTACTTATAAGCAATATTCTCTGCTGAGAGCTGATTATTTCTCCCAAAATTTTCTTTAGCCCCATAACAGCAGTTTTAGGTGGAATATTAATACATACCAGCATAATCCTCCTCACTTGCCAGTAGCCCCTTATTACCACCAATCTGCCATTGTTATCTTTTTTCCTCTTTTATTACTATTAATGCTCCTCTAGCAATCAGTATAACTACTCCCCTTTTCCTTTGTCACTGATATTCTACTCAGTATCCACACTGCAATCCTTTCTTTGTAAAACTGACATGCTCACTTGTTTCCAAATGTGTTTTCTGTAGCATTGCTAATGAACTCTGCATTTCTTAATATAATTTTCCTTTTTGTCTATATCTGTGAGACCATTCACATTCCAAAATAATATAGATAGTATAGCCATTATGATAAGAAGTTATTAGTCCCACCTATTATATATGACAGCTTTTTTAAATGACTATTTCTAGCTTTTGTGTTACATGTACCCACTAACGTCTGGCAGGTTGATCTATAATACAGTTATTACTTGTCAGCCTTATTTGAATCCGTGTCACATTTTACAAGACTTTTCATTTTAATGAAAACCCACTAGAAAAAAAGAAACACTCCCCAGAATACCTGCATAACCTATTAACTTAAAACAAACATACAAAACTATGCACACCTTCAAATAATGAAGTGTAACCCTCCAGATAGGAACATCTGTCCCAAATCAACAGCTGCACACACAGGTATTACCTAACCTAAAAATTAATTTTATTCATGCTAAGATGTATGTTACAGCCTGTGTTCCTACTTACACTAATTGCTGTCTGTTCTTGCCTTATCTTTATTCCCACCAAGATGTGAAAACAACTTGTATGCTTTCAAAAAAACATTAATGTTTAGCCTTAAAAAGTGCTCTGACATTTACTGCATGTCCCTGCTATCAACTTGTCTCCACAGAATCATAAAAACAAAACACACAGCTGCTCTCAGCTGCAGACTTCTCGACTCACACTGAATATTTGTTTGCTAAAGAAAAACTTTTCATTACATTCAGTGTTCTCTTATTTACTTGTTTACAGTAAAACTTTTGCTATTAAATTAAACCAAGGGTTTTAATCCTGACATTCACCTATGCAAATGTAAGAGAAAGTGTATCACCTTTATATATATTATGATCTGTGCACTTTTACACCCCATCCCCCACATCAACAATCCAAGATTACAGTCTATTAATGTAACATGCATTTGTCCATCCTTTTTTCTCTTTAAACATGGTAATGCCTACATTTCCTAAAACTAAAAAAAGAAGAGAAAAGGCACTTGTTTTCTTTAGTATATTTATCACATATAACAATTGTTGAAAATGTTGCAATATATAACATGTAATTTATATCATGAAATGTTTTATACAAATATATTTAACAATTGTTTTACGGACAATAACTTTTTCTTTCTTCTTCTTCCCTTTCCATTAGTGTCCTTCCAAACATTAATGACATGAAGTGGACCATACGCTTTTCAGTTCTTCAAAAGTTTAACAAAGTCAACAAAAGCTCAATATTTCTACTATTTCTTGTACAGCCATATTTCACAAATGTGCTTGATGCTTTGTGATCTCAAATATATTCAATATTTTCAGTGCCACTGGTTTGCTTCCTGTTCATCTCTGTCTCCCAACACCAGACTCTGGATCACGTCCAATGTACTCCCAATTTTTCTAGTCAACGCCTGTCTTTTTTCTGTCTCTCAAGCATTTTCCTTTGGAACACTGGTAAATGTTTCACTGGTAAAGTCTCCCCATGAGCTTTATTGTCAGAAGAATGAGAAGTAGAGTCCCCTTCTGTTTGATTACTCACTTTTTGCTGGACAAACTTTTGTATTTTCTTCTTAGCCTGTTCTACATCAAAAAATGACTTTGATCCTCAAGGAAAAAATATTCTGAAGACAGCTGGGTACAGCAACTTGAATTTCACACCTGCCTCTCAGAATTCCCTGATTGCTAGGATAAATTTGCTTCTCTTCTGACTTATATATAGTAAATAAACATTTTCCAAAAATACTTTCCTGCCTCCAGTTGTGAAGACTTTGCCCTTCTGACACATTTTTTTCATAATCAGCTCTTTCTGCTGGTATGAATATATCTTTAATAATACAAATTGTGGCTGCTTTCTCATGGCCAGGTTTGGAGCATGCAGAGAATGCAACCTTTTAATTAACAAATCCTGTTGTGGAATCCCAGTCCAGTTGCTTATTTGTGCTTTCATAAAATTAATACAGTCCTACAGTTTCTCTGGTACAGCAGTAAATCTCAGGTTTTCCCTGCATGCACTGTCCTCTTACTCTACGATTTTTGAAACATCTCTTCTTCAGCAGTCCCATATTCAGCTGGACTTTTCCTCATTTTGACCTCTGATTTTTGCTTTTTTTATCTGAATAGTTGTTTAAAGCTTCTTCTATTTTTTCTAGTCTTTTTCTATTTGAGTTGATGGACTTCTTCAGTGTTTCATTTATTTTAATCTACTCTAAGTACATTTGATTTATTTTTTCCTGTAGATTACTGAACCATGTGTTGCATCAAGGCTCAAGCTTGAACTGACTTTTACTGCACAGCTGCAGGATTCTTCCCAGTCAGTATTTTCTTGTCACCTTTTCTAGTTGATTTTCTTTCAGGCTGTCTATTTTACACCTTTGCTGGCATCCAGCCAGTAACTGAATTTACTAAAATTGGCAGAGCTACTGGCTCTTACCTTTCAGGTTTCTTTTTTCACACTGAAATTAAGCTGTTGAATATTGTGCAGTCATCTTGAAAGTCACAATAACTAAGTCTTGGTTAAGGAATACTTATCATATACATAATTTCTTCCCTGGCTATACTTACAGGTTCATAGAGGAATACTGGGCTAACTGCTTTGAAGGGCCATTTTAAGATTAGCCAATAATCTGAGGTCAGAATCAAACCCTGTACTTTGTGTTTATGAGGTGAAGACTTTAACCATTATACTAAACCTACCCCCCTGCTTGTGGTGTTATGCTGCTGCACAAATCATCTATTACCAGTTCATTCATTTCCTAAGCCAATGCATCCATTGAGTCTGAATCTAATTGGTTACTAACTAAACTTATGGTCAGTTCCTCAAAGCACCCATACCTGGCTATTGCATATACACTGCCTCCCACTTCACTCCACAAGTTTAAAAAAATGGCTCCTATCCATACCTTCTCACATCATGACAAATAAATGCATAATTATCATACTAGATTACTTTAACCTAAACCCTGTGGACCCAATAAAGCATGATCTAACTGAATTTCTTGCTGATCTGAACCTACTCCAACTAGTAGACATCCCAACTAGGCCTAACCCCATATCTAATCGCCATTCACTTTTTGACCTCATTATTACAGCCTATTATTGCACTCATCCAGTTTTAGTTATCATTACCCCATCACATTCTCCCTGCAAAATCTACAAGTCAAACATCATCCCAGGCTAATATCTTTCAGACCTAAGCCCCCTCATATAATCACCTTTCTACACTCAGAGCTTGCTGCTATTGATTGGTCCCCTATACTCTCTCTTTACAACATTAACATTGCTGCCAGTAAACAAAGAGACTTACTACTCTCTCCTCTGGACACCCATGCCCCAGAGATTTCAAGGTTAATGAAAATCCCCAAAACTGAATGTCTCACAAAAGAGCTTAAATCACTTATGAATGTACTTCGTGAAGCTGGGAAATGTGGAAACAAGACACTATTCCCAACAACCTTGGCCATTACAAAACCCAGAGGAACATGACCAAACAGGCCGCCCTTAGACTCAAAACCAAATACCTACAATCTGAGCAAACTTCCCATCTTCACCCCCCCCCCAAACATTTCTGCCAGGAAGTCAACAAACAAACAGGAGGATCCCACCCAAATGAATTATCTGTTCTAGGGCATATACCCTGCCTGTCTGGTAATCTTACACCATCAGATTTCTACACAGAATCCTCAACTCTTCCCACATCCTCACCTGCCCATAATGCAACCACACAACAAAGGCAGCTTAACCCCTAACTTAATTTCAGCATTTTGCTTCACAAAAACTACCGTAAGCAAATTAAATTTTAACCCTACATAAACAGGTTTATATGGGCTCACCATCTGGACCTGATAATATTTATTTGTCTATCTATCTATCTATCTATCTATCTATCTATCTATCTATCTATCTATCCTTTTTTGACCAGTTTAGTCCCACTAGGCTAGTGATATATTTTCAGGAGAGACCAGAGGCAGTAGTTATACTACTAGGGAAATTTGACCAAGGCATCTGGGAACTTCCCCTACTTGTCTTTGTTATTAGTGAGACCTATTTTGAAGGAGCACTTTCAGCACAGAGGTGGCTCAAGAAAACAGGGAGGCAGTTGGAGAGAGAAGGAAATGATAGAGTGGTGAAAGAAATGATGGAGAAAGCAAATATCGGGCCTGGAGAATATGTGCAGGATTCTGAGGAAATGTTTCAAAGAAACCTGTTTAATGGAGATGAGTCAGCAAATGATGGATGTTTAATTACAGCCCTCTAGTCAGGAGGGTTGCGGGATGATTTATGTAGGAAAATGGTGGTGCAGCATGAGCCAGAAAATGCAAATGTTTCCTGGGAGAAATATGGAAACAATACAAAAGGAGGATACAGAGACAATCCTGAAGAATAATGGTGAGATGGAAAAGAAAACATATACAGAGAAAGTAAAAGAAGGCATGAGTGGAGTAGCAGAAAAGAAAGCATAAGAAAATGAAAAATAGAAGTACATGGTAAGGATTCAATGTAAAGGACACAAAAAATGGACAGGTATGAAGTATGGGGCAATTTAATAGCATCTTTGGGTGTAAAACCATATGAGGTAAGAGCTTTTATTTTTATTAATGAAGAGACATTTTGTGACTTTATATGTGAGACTTTTTTTTAATGGAAAAATGTCTTGGAAAATATGAAAAAAAAAGAAAGACTGTAACACATGGAATCTTGATGTGATAAAAGCATTTAACAGGAAACAAAAAATGATCCCTGTACAATTTTGAAAAGAGGTAGAAAGAGAGGCCTTGAAAATACATTTTAAATTGATATGTAAAGAAGTAATGGACATTGCAAAAGTTTATGACAAATTGGGTTTATGAACTGGGGACTGGGACTTTAATATTGTATGAAAAAGAGAAAGACAAAAATATATGCATGTACCAAGCATGATAAATGAGGTAAGGGAATAGGGGTGTTGTAAAATACTGGGAACAATCCAAAACATTGTGTGTGTGTCTATGTGTGTGCATATGGAAATGAAGGACATTTGATAAGTGACTGTGATAAAAGAAAATGTTATATTTGTGGGGAAATGGGACATGATGCAAAAAATGTGACATGAAATGTTATAAATGTAACAGAGTTGGACATTTATGGATGGATGGCAAAAATGAAAATAACACCAAGGAAAAAGCAAAAGATAGAGAAGAAAATGAACAAAGAGAAGACATTTTAGAAGTAGTAGCAATAGAAGAAAAATAGATTAGAAAAAATATTAAATAGGACATAGAAGAAGGTTCTGAAATAAGTGATGAAGAATAAATTGGGAGGTAGTAAAAGTTAAAAATAATTCTATTGGTAAAAGAGTAAAAGAAAAAGAAAAGTTAAAGGGGATAAGCACAAAAGAAAAAAGAAAGGAAATAGATGAAAAATAATATATACAGTTAAAAACTGGAGCTTAGTATAATGGTTAAGGTGTTTGACTCACAGATAAGGTACAGTTTTTGAGTCTCATCTTTAGGAATGAAATCGGTTAGGCTTAGAATGGTCTATTAAGAAAGCTAACCTAGTAATTAGCTATGAACTTATGGAACCATGAATCTAAGGAAAAGGAAACATTAACATTTTAGAGTGCTTTATGTAAATGTAAACAGCATTAAGAATTATTTTTGGAAAGGTGTAAAACAAGTGATGTAGATGTAATTATATTAAAAGACACACAATTTTTAACAAATGAAATATTACAAACAGAGAAATTATGGGGAGGAAAGATAATCTGGAATTTGAGAAATGAGATATGTTGTGGAATAGCCATATTCTGTAGAAATACAGTAAAGCTATGAAATGTAACTTTAGCAAAAATGGGAAGATTAACCATTGTAGATTTAAAATAGAAAGAACAAACATATAGAATTATAACATTATATGCTTATAATAATTGTAAAGAAAAGGAAAGCTTGTTTCATCAGATTGTAGACTATGTATTGATAAATATGAATATTATAATAACAGGAAACTTTAACTGTGATCTAAGAGGCAAGAGTAAAAAGATTAGTATTACATTAGTAGAAAAAAACGTTAATAAATGTGAAAGGAGAAGTAATATATCTCTTTAGAATGACACTATTTATCAAAATTTAAATGTACATTTTAAAAGAAAACTGTTACAGTTTAGAATAACTGAGATAGAGGAGAATTAATTAAAATATTTTTTCTAGCTTATGTCAAGATGCGCATAATATTAAAAAAGTGGATGACAGAAAACTATGGTCTGTAGGGATGAGTTTATGTAACTTTAACAACAGAATATAACAAGTTACAGTATGTACCTAATGTGATAGTAATAAGTGGAAGAAAGGGAGCGTTGAGTACTGGGGCAGCTAAAAGCATGTTTTTTTTTTCATGGGAATGAATTACATTTAATCCAGGATTGTTCAAAAAGAAGTGAGCAGTTTGGAGTGTTTGCACATTTTATGAAAATACAAAGCACATTTTAGGAAATGTGAAAGTGAGGAGCATTTTTTTTTTGTTTGAGTGTTAACAAATTAATGAAGACAGCAAAAGTGAGGAAAATGAGGGGGGAAGAACAAGTTTTCATGCAAGAAAGGGTGAAAGTGAGTGATGAAGGGATGGGATGGGATGAGGGTGAGGAAGTACAAGATAAAAATATAGAAAAATATGCACTAGAAGAAGGCCATAAACTAATATGTGAAAAAGAAACACATGTAGAGAAATAAACTGACTTGGGGTATTAGAAATGGAGGAAGATTAAGAGGGAGACATGAGCTCTGAGTTAGAAAAAGGCAGAAGGTTCTATTGGGGGAAGATGAGAAGGATTCAAAGTAGGATAAAAAATAAACTGGAAAAATGAAAACAGAAATATGTTAATATAAGTATAGAATCACTGAATGTGAATAGCATGAAAAGAGATGTTAGAAGATTGATGGTGTTTAAATAGTGTGAAAAACTAGATGTACAGGTAATTTGTTTACTTGACATTAGATGTACAGATAAAATGAAAAGGGTGGAATTTGAGATCACATGGAAAAGAAAGGTTGTATGGACTATAAGGACTGATACATGTCCAGGTATTACAGTTTTATTAAAAAATGAAGATACTAAAACATTAGATATAATGGTGGTGGTAGCACAGAGAGTTTTAGTGTGTGATGTAAAAAAGGGTAGATGGTACTTAGAATAGTATTAGTTTATGCATATACAAATGTAACTGAAAGGAAAAATGTTTGAGGAGATTCAAAATTATGTGATAGTAAATATATATGTTGTGGTGGTGGGACATTTTAATTGTAAGTCAAGAAAGGTAAAAGGGAAATAGCACAAGATGTACAAATCCTGAGAGAGGTTGTAAGTAATAGTAGGTTAAAGAAAAGATAAAGGGAGAAAATATACCAAAAAGAGAGGGATACTTAAAATAGAGATTGATCATATTTTGTTTACAGATGACATGAATGAAAGAAATAAAATATGGAATTAGAGAAGCAAAGTTTTCAGATAGGGCTGAATGGGCAGTAATAGGAGTGAATAAAAATAAAATAAAAGTAAAAGGTTTAAAATACTCACAGGGAATAAATTGCAGGAATGGAATGCCTTAAAAAGAAAGAGGGCATCTGTGGGAAGTTCATATGTCAATGAAACCAGTTTGTGGCAGTTTGAAAAAAAATGTGGTTGGTGCATAAAGAAAAGTTTAAAATATATATATATAGAGAGAGCAATGGAAGAAGGAAAATATATGTAATAAGCAAAAGAAATTTGTGAAAGAATAGCAGAGAAATTGGCAGGGGAAGTCTTGAAGAGGGAAAAATAAATAAATAATATGAACCTATTAAAGGAAAAACAGAATAATTATATTTAGACAAAAGTGTTATTTGAAAGGGAAAAATAAGACATTTCTCCATTTCTAGATAAGAAATTGAGATGTAATGAAGGATAAAAAAGAGCAGTTAAAATATAAACAAGAAGAAATTAGGATATAGTTGAAAGGTATGTACAGAATATGTATGACATAAAATGTGACAGGGGTTGTATGGAAAGTAAAGAAGATAAAAAAGGAGGAAAGGAGGTAATTAAAGGAAGGTAAAGAAGAATCCACACCTGGTCCAGATGGATTAGGATTGTATATATATATCAACTTCAAAAGGACCTTCTTCTGCTATAGCACTGGCTAAGCTCCAATAAACTACTGCTCAGTACAAAAAAAAACAAAGTCCATGTTATTTGGCATCCAAAATGATTATCCTAATCTCCCCAGTCCTTTAATATCCTTGACTGTGATAACAATTCCATCACAACCAGCACTTCTTTTAGATATTTGCGATCAGGCTATACCAATCATTAAACTTCCATGAGCACATGGAAAAGTTGACATCCAAGATCAACATCTACTCTTCTGGGCCAGCAACATATCTCAGTTTCTATCACATTCAGCAAGGGCTACTACAGGAAAAGGCATCCTCCTTGCCAAGTTTGAGTATGGTCTCTAATTGTTTTCATTGACCATTGTCAAGAACATTGCCACCCTATAGACCTTCTGCAATACAATATTAAAAATATGTTCTCTATACACATTTTACTTACATCTACACTCAGTAACATCATACTTTACAAGATCCAAAAAATTTTCATTTGATCTATCAATAACTACAGCAAAATATAAAAAATCAGCAGTAGAATTTAATAAAAATTCAAAATTTTAATTGAAAATTAAGAGGAAGAAAAATAAGACAGACATGAATACTTATTCCTCTGGTATGGCACATCCATTACCTAAATATAGGGAAAAAAAACATCAACCAATGAAGGTAGGAATAATCTTGAAGGAGTTGGTCCTACTTCCTGTTCACAGAATGAAAACTTTTTAGAACAGACTATAATGTAAGTGCCGACGATACCTGACTGATTGGCTCAGAAGAAACAGAGAGGCTTTCAAGTAGGTCCAACAATTCTAGAAACAAAATGAACATAAGTGTGCTGGAAAGATTGAGAAGACACACCACCAGTAACTGTAAATTTTAAATGTTTATTCACCAACCATGAAAGTAACACCAACACGTTATGCTTTAAAATTAAAATCAGCATTTTATCCAACCTATAGACTTCATCAGAAATGAATCCTTGAATGCAAATTAATCCTTTTATACACCTTGATAAAATGTTATCAATTACCTAATAATATTAACCACTTGCATTTGGTCATTTCTTATTAAGACAGCTCTTAAAGGAACTTATTAAAGGGAAATAAAACAATTGTATTACTGAATGAATAGGGATATTAAACTTTTTTCAAAAACATCCAAATATTCAAAAAACAGCTCCAAACAAACAGTTTACTCAATTTATAGATTTATAACATTATAACTTCACTGCCCTTAATTTTAATAATGGTACTTTAGATACACTTTTGTTTATTCCTGGGGAGGTAGTGAAATTAAGTCTCAATGGCCAATATCATTCTCAATATTCAAGACTTGTCTCCCGACTACCTCCCCTGAAATCACTTTCTACTTAGTCTAGAATAGCAAATTTAAAATCAACAAAGGCAGAACAGGAAACAGAATGCTTAAAAAGATAATATTGTTTTTATTTTGTATGTTGAATTTGTGTTCATAAATACTCATGCTAAGTTTTCTTTCTGTCTTGCCTATGTAAAATGTGGTGTGGAACATTTTGCAATGTATATGACTTTACTGGAAACATATGTTCCATGTTTTAATCTAATGTGTCCATTGATTGTTTCATTCAAACACATATTTTCTCCTCCTAGAATGTCTCCACAGTAATTACATCTGCCACATTTCTTTATATCCTTAATATCCTGGTTATGCACAAAGTGAGGTGCAGTACCCAATATGGAAAATATAGATGCATTCACCTTAAGCATGTTCCATTTGTTCACAATCCAACAATTGCAGATAGCCAATTAGCTGTGAACCACAGAAATGTTCATGGCAAGACATACAAGGAGGTGGTGTGGAATGGGCTACCATTTGTTGTGGATGTAGTAGACAGAGGAAAGAGAGAAGAGGTTGGCATAATGGTTAAAGTGTTTACCTTATAAACACAAGGTGCAGGGTTTGATTCTGACATGAGTTAACTGGCTAGGCTTATAGTAGCCCACATGGGTAGTTAGCCTAGTACTAATCTATGAACCTATGAGAGGAAGATGACTTTTCATTGAGGGCGAGGAAGGTGTTGGTAGCATCCAGTAAACATTTTAAAGGATAATATAGTTATAAAGTAATCAATTTGAGCAGTGTGATTTTTAATGAGATCGAGTTATTGGTCTTACAAAAGGTTTTTCTTTTTTCCCTACTGGGTTTGCACACATTACAGATACCATTGTGGACATTAAGACTTTATGGAATTTGAATTTAAAATGTTTGTTAAATGATAAAGACTTGAATAGTGAAGTACAATATTGTATTAGACAAAACAGTACTTTTAATCCTCCCCTTACTGCCTGTGCTTAATTATTTTCCAAATGTTTTTACAGAAATATTAGGCATGTGTTGAATAGGCCTGCAAAAATAGTCTGTTCAACCTTTATAAAGAACATGGGGATGCTTGACATAGAATAAGTAATATGAGTGAAGTGAGATTTCTGAAGGATAATAAGAGGGTTGGGATGGTAATAATGGACAGGATCAGATATGTTGAATAAATCAATGAAATGTTGAGTAATTAAGTTTTTTATGCCCTTGTTTCTATGAGAGAGGTGAAAAATGCATACCAATACTCGGATTTGGTGTTATTGAATTTATATCAAATGGACAACTTTGTATAGATGAGCTTGAATGCATATGGGTATACTATCCAAGAATAGCTAATTTTTTGGTATACCTAAATAACATAAAAATAAGGAGAAACCCTATTTTAGACCATTATGTCTGCGGGCGGCCATGGTGGTGCAGCAGTTAGTGTTATCGCCTCACAGCAAGAGGTTCTCCGGTTCAATCCTTGGCTGGGGTGCCTTCTGTGTGGAGTCTGCATGTCCTCCCTGTGGTCACGTGGGTTTCCTCCCACATCCCAAAGACATGCTGTAGGTGGATTGGACACTCTAAATTGGCCCTAGGTGTGAGTGCGTGCATATGTGTGCCTTCTGTGGAAGGTTGGGTGCTGGGCTGGCAACTCAACACTGTAAAACTCCACTGCCAATCATGAGCAGACAGGTGATCCGCTGTGGCGACCCCTAACTGGGAAAAGCCAAAAGAAGAAGAAGAGGAACATTATGTCTGCATGGTGTTCTAAAACTGAAGATATTGCCCTAGTCTTGGATTTTAAGTTAAATCCTGTCACTCAACATTCACCATCTTATATAAAGGACTATCGGGAGTTTTTGGACAAGTTAAATAAGTTGGTATTTAATAGGAAGTTGGATAATCAAGCATTGGTTACTGCTGATGAAACTACATTATACACCTCTATAGTGCAGAACAGGGGGTAGAAATGGTTAAACATTTCTTTCATCTGTGACATGTTTTACTGCCATTGACAGAAATACATTGTGCACTCTTTTGAAACTGGAGTTGGAGAACAATCTTTTCATGTTTGCAAAAAGTATTTATAGACAATTAACAGGGGTAGCCATGTGTATTAGTGTTGCTCCAATGTTTCCAATTTGTTTATTAATGAATGGGAGAGAACATGCTTGCATAAGATGAATTTATTCAAAAATATATTATTGTATGTTCATTTTATTGATGATCTTCTTTTCTCTTCGGATACTCCTAATGAATTAATGTCACGTTTTGAATATTTATTGAATTGTAGAACTATTTTTTTAAAGTTCAGTGTAGTTATTGATAGATCAACTGGAAAAGTTTTAGATATTGATGTTAAGGATGATGTTCATGGATGCAGGTTTAAGTCAAATGTGTACAAAAAAACTGACTTTTGTGAATAATTATATACATGCATCTAGTGGACCTCCACAGTATTATTTATTATTTATTTATTATTTTATTTTATTTTACATTTGTTTACCAGGAAAGTCCAGTTGGACATGTGTCCTTTTTCAGTGGAGACCCGGGGAGAGAAAAGCTCCAATGTCATACAGTACAAAGTTTAGTAGAACACAATTTTAAAACATTAAATTGATGCATAACTTTAAAACATTAATAGTGTATCAGGAATTTAAAAAATAGGAACCATACCAAGAACATTACATACATCGTGATAGTTTGTAGTTATATTCAGTACACATAACTTTGAAAAGAGACAACATTAGAAGTTGAGAGAGATACAGTTTGACATAAAAATATGCAAGGAGTTAAGAGAATGAGTTTCTAGAAGTGGTCTAGTGCAGTAGTGTAAGGAGGGTTAGAAGGGTAGTTTGGGGTTATGTTAAAAGGAATTTTATTAAGATGCTGGTGATCAGAGTTTTGAGGTTAACTACTGATGATGATTTTGGTATAAATTTGGGACATGCAGAGGAAGTGTTTATAAGAGGGATTATGAACCAAGATTTTATATGACATTGTTGAGAAAGTGCAACAAGGTATGTGTGGGTTGTTTAGTCCTGTTTTATGACAAGGAGAGTGTTTGTAGGGCTAAAGCGGAGACTAAGAATAAGAATGTAAAAACAAAAGTAAATAAAATAATAATGAAAAGGATTTTATGAATTTTTTATTTCTTTTCTAGTTACAACCTTGATTCTGTGGATGTTAAAAAGATTTTGGAGAGTAACTGGAAATGTTTTTTTTTGTATGTGTCATTCTGATATTTTGAAAAGATACGTGATTCACTCTTATTTATTGGAAAGAGAGATTTCGGAGAATAAACCCCATAAAGTAGACAGAGAAAGGCTAAAATAACATAGTTGTAGGACATCTAAGTATTTGTGTTGTAAATTATGCAGATATATTGAGGGAACCCAAATCTTGGTGAAAGGAAGGTGTGTGTATGTGTGTCTATGCATGTGTGAGTATGTGTGTGTGTGTGTGTGTGTGTGTGTGTGTGTGTGTGTGTGTGTGTGTGTGTGTGTGTGTGTGTGTGTGTGTGTGTGTGTGCGTGTTTGTGTGTGTGTGTGTGTTTGTGTGTGTGTGCAAGTGTGTGTATAAATAGAAGGCTACTTGTTTGACAGAAGGGGTAGTGTACTGTGCCATGTGTGAAATTTGTGATAATTCTATAGATACAACAGTTAGGGGATTGAATGAGCTTATAAGTAAGCATACTTATGCCACTAAGGCAAGGGATATCACCAATGCTTTGTCAAAATACTCTATGGTGTGTGATTAATTTAAAAAAAAATCTTTTTTGTCCTTGACAGAGTGGTAGATGAAGGTAAAGGTGGCAATTTAATTAATATGCTGGAAGTGAAGGAGCTAAAGTGGCAGATTAGGCTGAATGCTGGTTCTTCACATGGACTTAATGGCCACTTCAATATTAAAACTATATTAAAGTTACATCAGAAGAAAAATGGGCTTTGATAAGATTTTTGTGAATAGAGTGTAACGTATTACGTGTACTTATATGTGTTATTTTTAACACAGTATATCAGCATTTTTGTGATAATTGATTTGTTTATAAGAATGTGATGTCAAGCATATTTAGTTTCATGTCCATGACAAGCTAGTCTTCTATCTATTTATGAACCTATCTAATGCCTTTGATACTGTTTCCCACAGACTAGTTCTATCCAAGCTAACTACCTTTAACATCTCCAACTCTGCACTTTCCTGGTACTCCAGCTATATTTCCAATAGATTCCAAGCAGTTAAATGACAATATAACTCTTCTCCCCCTTCTTATCTGTACAAACAGGGGTACCCCAAGTCTCCATCCTTGGACCCCTATTATTTAACATCTTTATTAATGACCTCCACTCTTCTTCCCCACACTCTTCAGTCATACAGTATGCTGATGATTCCACAATTATCTCCTGCTCTGACAATATCTCCCATCTTCACACCCTCACCTCAGAGTCTCTGCACTCAATTAAAAAATGGTTAACTTCTAACCAACTTCTACTTAACCCTAAGAAAATTAAACTTCTCCTTTTCCTCCCTAAATCTATTTAACATCACAAAGCTACCTTTACTGTCTTCTCCCTAAATAACACTATCATCTCTGTTGAACCTCATACTAACCTTCTTGGTGTTATTATCGATGACCAGCTAAACTTCAACCTCTATATTCAGCAGTGCATTAAAAAGACTCATCAAATCTAGGCTTGCTTTACAGCATACAAAAATCCTCACAGATGCTTCTAGGCTTTCCCTTGTACAGGTATTCCTACTCCCCACCCTACACTATGTAACCCCTATTTGTACTTACCTCCAGTCCAACCTTCTGTCTAAACTGGAATTCACGCAAGATTTGCCTCTAATCACCACTACCATTCTCACCACTGCCTATCCTTGAAAAACCTGCAGTGGCTGGAATTTCATCATCAAATCCTAATGTTCTAGCTTCTCACGACTCATGCTATCTTACATGACACCTCCTCCTGCACCCCCTCTTTATCTTCCCTCTTCCATCCCTACACTCCCAACTGTGCCCTACATAGCTTTCAACAGCATCTTCTGCAAGTATATGTGCCCAACAAAAATATTGGCAAACTCCTCTACAGTGACTCAGTTACAAATGCCTGGAAAAAACTACCTCTTAGTGTTAGATCTATCCCAAACCTTAACTCTTTTACAGCAGTACTAAGGGATACCCTTCATAAATCATAGTCATGCTTATTCAATCACCCAACTTAACCCTATCTTCCTCATCTCCTCTTTACTCATTTAACACTTCAGCAGTAGCCATTCTCTCTCTCTCTCTCTCTCTGACAAATCTACTAATTAAATCCAAATATCTGGTGCAGTACGAATAACAGAAAACTAGGAACCAAATGGAAAACACACCAAACAAGCCTGTATATGAACTCCATTTATTGCAGTAAAAACACACCAAGATTAAGCACTTTCATCTTTCATATAGAAGACTTCATCAGAATCTTCTGATGCTTCTAGGCTTAGAGGTGCTGTTTATATTCCCCTTTGTTTACACTGTCCAGCATGTTATGTCAGTAAAACTGAGCATAGACTGAACAAATGCTTGTATGAACACCTTAGAAGTATTAGCAAGGCAGACAACACAGATACATTATTTAAGCACTCCTTTGTGTGCACTCCTTTGTGCGCAAAGATTTTAAAAGCTTTTTATATTTTATACTTGAGAGGGCAAATGTGGTAGGAGTGGAGACTGGGAAACTATTAAACAAGAACTGCACTCACAAATTTTGCTGAAGTTCTGAAGTACTGCCTGGCTTAAAAGAACATTTGACTATTTCACCTATTTTTAAAACAAGACATAACAGACTGAATATGTAGCCTGTCATGAATTTATCATGTGTTTATTTAAAGTGAGGGGGTATGCTGTTTGCTTTCATTCTGATATTCTTTCTGTATGGAATGAAAATGCTAAATAAATTGTGGCTTTCCTTGGATTTCCTGCACACTAGTGTTTTTTTTGGGGGGGGGGGTAGGGGGGGATTTTGGATTCTTGAGCACCGTTGTTCTTTCCTTGTTTCTTAGAGTTTATGTTTAAAAGAGCCATACCTAATAATATAAGAAAAAAGTATTGCAAAGTGAGCCCAAGAATACTAACAAACTACAAACTACAGTACTTACTTCATATGAAACCATTAACTTTAATAGCATGCTTATTAGTTAATGACACAGTATTTACAACTGAATGATCTACTTAAAGTAAAAAATTAAATTAAAAGTAAATTAAAATTAAAGTATAAAAGTGTAGTAAGAAATCTACCATCTTTGGTAAAACAAAAAAATGGCAAGAAATATATCACATTTTTTTCAAATGTGAGGGAAGGGATCACATTGTCAAGTTCTGTGCTAGTAATACTAAAGACAGTGCTACTAACTGAAAAGTGAAAACTGAAAGGTGTGCTGCAAATTATGCTATTGTTATGGAATGTGATAAAACTGCAGCTGGAATAATTGAATTAGTGCTATGTTATTTTGTTACACCCAAGCTAGTGAGATGTACTGAATTTTTGGAAGGAAGGGAAGTTAATGTTCTGATAGACTCTGAAAGTGTGATTACCCTTCTCAAAGTCATATGCAAACATAAGACTAGTAACCACTAAAAATGTAGAGGTAATATGCATTCATGGTGAGGTAGAATTTGACTCGTGGCATTATATAAGGAAAGCATTTACCTATTTTAAAGCACTATGGATAATGCAAGAGGAGAGAGACTCCATAGACCTAGAGGGGCAGGCTGATGCACTTGATAAGAGGGAGATAAAGCAATAGCTTGATGCAACTATTCAGTATAAGAATGTGGAAACAAGACACAGCCAGTCACACAGAAGTCCAGAATTAAAAGTAGGAGAAATTAATTGGTAGAGAAGCTACAGAAGTGTCTAGTATTTAATTATCCTATCTATACTTAAAAACATGCTTGAGTGACAGAGTAACAAAATGCAGAACTGTAAGAGATGTTGGTAGGGAACTGAATGTGAACTGACAGAGAACTCTGAAGTAAGAATCAGTACAAAAAATATACACAGAGACTTAAAAGAAGCATTCTTACAGAAAGTGAAGCAAATAAAGTAGGGCACATAAATGTGGATACTAAGGAAAAAATGAGCAGCAAAAACAGCTAAACTGGAGAATGCAAAGTTCTAAGCCTAATTCTGCTAGTATCAAGCAGGGAGCAAAGTCAGGCTTTAATCCACTAATATCTGTAACTAAGGAAAAAAGAAAAACTAAAGATACACCTTGTTATTAGATATCATGTGCAGAGGAAGGACAACATAGGTAGGAAAAGAAAGTGAGAGAGTGGTGTCTACTCACACTGTAATAGAGGCAGTGCAACTTAAAAGAAAATACTCAAGAGGCTTGTACTGATAATAGAGACATGTAAAGTAGTATGTTGTTTATGTTTTGAACTACCCTTTTCTGGAGAAGGCATAGAAGAAGCTGTAATGGTAGCCTTCTGTGAGGAGAAAGCTATGCCTTCCATCTTGAAGCAAGTTACTGAGAAGGTATCCTTTAGTTAGTGCACTTGCAGATAAGTCACATAAATTTTAAAATGGCACAAGAGGAAAATAATAGTAGAGCAAGATGGACTATAAATGAGGTTGTAAGAGATATACTGAATAAAAAATGAAAAGACCAATGGTTAGACCACAGCTGAAGATAAAAATGGAATAATCCATGCCAGGAAATAAATCACTTGCAGCTTCACATGCCATTTATAAAGCCAAAAATTGTAACTGAGATGTAGTAGTCAAGGTAGGAAACAGTTCACTTGCAGTTTCACACCAATTGCCCTTTATTAAACAAGAGTAAGCGCTTTTGCGATCTAAGACAGCTGATCGCTTCTTCAGACTCATAAAAACAGTTAAAACATTAGTATTTAAAATATGGTTCAACCAATGAAAACACATATGGAACTATGACATAGACTAATTAAAATTGCATACATCAGTATATCAATTTGCCTTATATTCTACATAAGATAAAATAAAGTATGCGTATAACAGACACATTTTATGTAATAATCCATATTACTTAATGTTTTAGTGGTCTGGATTTTAAAAAAAGGTTTCAAGGAAACAGCATTGTTCAGTCCAGGAGACCTATCTGCCTGAAGTAATACAATCCATCTTTGTTCTGCTTCCTCTACCTTATTCCTTATATCACCTCCCCTCTTACTTTTATTTATTATTTCTAAAACCATGAAATTAAAAATATGCTTCCTGTCTTCTTCTTCCACATGTTTTGCTAAAGCACTTGTGTCTTTTTTATTTCTTATATCTCTAAGGTGTTCAAGGATACGTTCCTTTAGACACCTATTGGTTTTGCCTATATAAAAGGCATGACAGACAGTGCAGAAGCTGAAATAAACCAAATTTTGTGTTCTGCAGTCAGCATAAAAATCTATATCAATTATAAATCCTAGCACAGGATGTTTATATGTAGATTTATTATATAAATAGTCACATGCTGTACAATTTCTGCAAGGAAAAGTCCCCTGCCTATCAGATTGTATCATTCTTTCATTGTTTCTAAATTTATAACAGAGTTGCCTTTTTAAGGACCTCTTATTTCTAAAAGAAAAGCTGGGTCTATCTTCTAACAATTCTCTCAAGTCAGGATCCGACAATAAAACATTCCAATTCTTCTCAAAAATATTACATAACCTTCTGATGTCACTTGAATAAGTTATAGGGAATCTAACTTTAAAATCATGACTTTCCTTGCTTTTAACATCTTCTATAGTATTTGAGAAGAGCGGTTTACATCTCCCATCCCTATTTTCAATGATATATTTAGAGCTTTCATTTATGTCTTTCTTACTATAACCTCCGTTTAAGAAGTCTTTCTCTAATATAGTCATTGTCTTCACAAAGCCTTCATCTGTATTATGTAAGCGGCTTATTCTCATATATTGTCCTTTCACTACATTTTTATGTACAAATGTTGGATGCATACTATTCTTATGTAAGATACTATTTCTCCATGTAGATTTTCTATACATCCCTGTTGTTAGTTCATCTAACGCTGTCTTCTTAACCAAAACATCTAGGAACTCAATAGAATCCCTAGAATGTTGACTAGTGAATCTTAAAAATTCAGTGGTGCTATGTAAGTACTCCACCATCTCTTGCAACTCTTCACTAGTACCATCACATAACAGGAAGACGTCATCTACAAAACGTATATACCATACAATTTTGCCAGCATATTTATTGCTAGCACTTAATACATGGTCTTTTTCCCATGCAGCCAATGCTAAGTTGGCGTAGCTGTTAGCACAAGCCGTGCCCATTGCTATGCCAACTTTCTGTAGATAAAACTTGTCATTGAATATAAAGACATTATTTTCTAGGACAATATCAAGCAACTCACATATCAAATTAATCTTAGTGTTTTGAAAAACTTGTTTCAAGGTCAGAATATCACGCATTTTCTCAATACCCCATTTGTTCGGTATCACTGTGAACAATGAAGTGACATCCATTGTCGCAAACATATAATTTCTTTTAATGTTCCTGGTCTTATTGTATAACAGTTGCAGAAATGCCTTTGTATCCCTTAGTATAGTCTCACATGATTTTAGGACTATTTGTAAATTTTGTTCAATATAAATTGAGATGATTTCTATGGCCCATCCTCTACTGGATACAATAGGTCTCATAGGGGGCTGTGTGATGTCTTTGTGAATTTTAGGTAGACCATAAATAATGGGTATGGTTGGATGTTCTATCTGAAAGTAGTCAAACAATTCCTCTGATACATAATTAGTAATCAATAAGTCAAAAATATATACAGATATCCTGTCAGTTATACCTTGTACTTGTCTCTCATTTAGTTCAACATAAGTATCTGTATCATTCAAAAGTTCCATCATTTTCTTATAATAAAAAACCTTATCCATTACTACTACACTGCCCCCCTTATCAGCGGGCCTAATTTCAATGCTGTGAGAATCCTTTAATTCTGACAGTGCTTCAGTTTCTTATTTACTCAAGTTATAAAATCTAGGTGGAAGATTTTTAGCATGCATCTCTCTAATTTCATGCTCACACACATTAGTAAAAGTTTCAACTGTGGGATGTATCTTGGGTACAAAGTCACTAGGTTGTTTAAACATATTATCAAATACATTTCTTTTAAACATGGTTTTAAGTGTTAGGTTACGAGAAAATAACTTCAGCTCTTTTAATAAATCAGTTAATACTGTTTTCTGTGCTGGAATGAAGTTCAGGCCTCTATTTAACAACGAGGCTTGTGCATCAGTTAAAGAAAAGCTAGATATATTAATTACCAAGTTTTTTGTTGGTTCTTGCTCCTGGTGTTCATATATGCAGGAGTCACTCGTTCTCTCTGCTGTAATCGCGTTCTCCCTCTTCGATTCCTGCTGCTCGACCTGTCCCTTATTGGCAGCACCTTCTTTAACACAAATGGAAGGATCAAAGTTTGTGTAGCTTCCCTTTGCTCCAAAAAAGCTACTGAATCAGAATTAACACTGGAATCCATCCTTCTGTTAGTGCAAGCCATTTGGAAAGTTTCTTTTGCCATTCCGCCATTTTCAGATGTGGGAGGTTCTATACATGCTCTCTCTGTGCTGACATCACTGTTCTCACAGGGATTCTGATTTAAAGGAGCAGTACTATCCATATTTGAAGAGGAAGCAGAACAAAGATGGATTTTATTATTTCAGGCAGATAGGTCTCCTGGATTGAACAATGCTGTTTCCTTGAAACCTTTTTTAAAATCCAGACCACTAAAACATTAAGTAATATGGATTATTACATAAAATGTGTCTGTTATATGCATACTTTATTTTATCTTATGTAGAATATAAGGCAAATTGATATACTGATGTATGCAATTTTAATTAGTCTATGTCATAGTTCCATATGTGTTTTCATTGGTTGAACCATATTTTAAATACTAATGTTTTAACTTTTTTTATGAGTCTGAAGAAGCGATTAGCTGACTTAGATTGCGAAAGCGCTTACTCTTCTTTAATAAAGGGCAATTGGTGTGAAACTGCAAGTGAACTGTTTCCTACCTTGACTACTACATCTCAGTTACAATTTTTGGCTTTATAAAGGGCACTACTGTGAAGCTGCAAGTGATTTATTTCCTGGCGTGGATTATTCCATTTTTATCTTCAGCTGTGGTCTAACCATTGGTCTTTTCATTTTTTTTTCGCTTGAGGTGTATACCAGGCGTTTATCCAGCTTTTGTTTTCTTTCATTTGTTTGATATACTGAATAAGATGTTCCAATTGCTTCTTACCCCATTGTGAGTTAGAAATTACTTTTTATATAGAATAAGTAATGAAAGAGAAGACATTTTGTATTAGTTAATATTGCTAAAACAGTATAGGACACTAGTAATGAAGCTATCCCATTGTTACAAGTTAAGAAGTTGCCTGAGAGTGGACAAAACTAAGGCAAAAGTATTAGTCAGATTTTACTGGACAAGAATGATGAAAGAGATGTCACTGAAAAATGTACCCGTCTTAAATATGAGTCACTTAATACCAATATTTATCACAGATGTCCTGTTTGAATGTATTGCTTTGTACAATGTGGTGTCACTAGTGAAATCTAACTATAGGTATCAGTGCCTACATACATGACTATGCTTCCAAGTTTCCAGAAGCAGCATCCTTTCACAAAGCTAATGCCAAGGCTATTGCAAGAAAACTGGTACCACTAATCTCCACAGTGGTACTGCTAAGGTCATATTTACTGAACAAGGCACTGCCATTGTGTCTAGAGTACCATATCAGTTATTGTCAGAACTTTAAATTTAAGCAGTAGAAGGCATCAGTCTACCATTTGCAAAATGATGGAACAGTGCAAAGAGTCAATAAAACACAGGTGTCCATGCTAAGAACAGTTACTAATATTTAATTGTTTATTTATTTATTTGCATTTATTTTCCTGGGGTAGAGCACTGATCTCCATGGACCTTTTTCAGACTCTGCCCAGGAGTCGTGACTGGTTAAGTAACTTGCTCAGAATCACACATATTGATAGTAAAAACTGACACCATGCTGTTGCCCTACTTATTGTTTCAGCTGGGCTTACTCTATTTAAATTTCTACATGGCAGGCATCTCAGAGGATCACTTGGCATTTCTAACGAAACATAGGAAGAACAGAAGACACCATTTAGAAGTGTCATAGAAAACTATATTAATTTGCATGCCCATAGTAAAAAAAATATGTAGACAGACGAGAACACACAGCAAAAAACAATTGCTATTTTCTATACTACTATAGTAAAACAGACTGGCAGTGTAGTAAATAACAAATTGTGTCACTATTTAAGGAACTGTTAAACTTGACCTCCCGAACAGATACTAGTAATAAATTTAATATTTGCAGTCCCACTGATATATCCTTGTTCCCCTTTATACAGCACTCTCCAAATGAAATACAGTATGTCTAAGGTATGAGGTCAACATTCCCTCCATGAAAGGTTGTGACAACCTGCTTCTCAGAAAATGATACTGGACTACTCTATGGTAATTTATCATGGCTGCACAGAGTTTGGCATTGGTGCAACTGGCTAACCCATTTCTGCCCTTACACAGCTCCCTAAAACAAGACAGAAAGTTTTATTTTTTAAGGTATTTCTACAGATGTATTTTCCCATCTGCATTGTTTTCTGCATGTGTGTTAGCACATAGTTTTACCTTCACTTTTATATTGTTTGTTTCTATTTTGTCTTCCTCTTCTAGTTTGCTGATAGATACAATTGCTTAAGTATCAGTAAGTTTGCAATATCACCTGCTTGAACTTGACTTGCAGCTACCTACAGTTTCTTCTCAGCAAGCAGTTAAGTTTCACTGAAAAAAATCAGTTATGACACTTCACTCAGCCTATCACAATTCTCGTGTGGTAATAATAACTTTTTCTTTAGCATAATATTACTTCACTTCATTCATCTTCAGAGGTAACTGCCAGCTAATATTGCACAAGAAAGAATAAAGATAAAACAAAGAAGAGATGAATAAATGCAAAAATCCTTCACTTCCCATAAAGCAGATCAAGTAGTCACTTTTAATGAGAATTCAGAAGGATGAGACAATATTTACTGTCAAAGTGAATAACATACTTTTCAACTGTCCAGATTTTCTCAGAATGTCCATATTTTTGCCTCATATGTTTGGCCTATTCCTGATAAATTTGTGGTTTTCTAACAAATCACTGGGATGATATGAGGATTGAAGTCACTAAATAATGACATACATTCGAGTTTCAGATCTTTCAAAAAAATGTATGTTACCAAAGACCCTGTTAATCTAGCAACTTTCTAAGTTTATAAGAGCAATATTTAAAATCTGTACCTATTTTTGAGCCTTTGCCCCCCCCAGCATTTTGTTAGGCTTTGTCCAGATTTCTTGCAGTAAGAGTTTGAGAGGTATGGTGAACAATGTTAACAGAAACACTGGCACAGTGATGACTAAAGAGTGACATCTTAAAAAGAATCCTGTATGTTTCCTTTTCTATTATGAAATAGTTTAAGAGGCATTATTTGTGTATAACTTACCTGTACACTCACAGAGGGTTTATGCCATCCCATAGATATCTAAACATAAGTTAAATTTTGTGAGAAATTTTCAAGGCAAGATATGTTGTTTGGCTAAATGAAGACTTAGTTCATCTTCTATAATAAAATGCATGTAGGTTATCGCTTTCTACAGATTTGGAGAAAAAGGAACCAGCTTATTAGACATGATGTGTTAGCTGATGTCATTGAATGTCTTTGTTACAAATAGAAAAACAAAGAAAAAATGTTGTTTGTAGAAGTGATAGGCTAATTCTATACAGGTGTTAATTGGAGTGTATATTTAAGAGTGTCGCTTAGAGTGATGAATTGTTCTGAAGAAGTTCATATATAATTTTGAATGGAAGAACTTAACTCTGTTTTGTTAATAAAGTGTATTGGTCATGACTTTGCCCTCTAACATCTTTTTATTGTATTTTATGCAAGTTCATATTTTTTTGTTGTTTGTCACATAGTAATGAGGTTTTTTTATCCTAACCACAGTGATCCAATTCTGTCCCATAATACTAACAGGATGTGAAATACTTGTTTGCACACCAAATATACTGATTCTGAAACAGAACTGCAATTATTAACCTGGACCTAAACTTTGATTCTCATACACAGCAGCCTATTCTTAAGTCTCATAAAGTACTTGGCACCCTCTATAGGCAAAAAAGTTCTTAACCAAGGAAGCCAGAGTGAATACCACTTTATTTGTTAAACTGCATGTTTAATCTGTTAAGTTTAATTCTTGTTTGATGACAGTGAGAAATTTAATACAAGTTTTAGATAAAGAAGATGTGACATGCCAGCACTGGCCCAGTAATCAAGGAGCCTCAATCCTCATCATTAACTCTAGTGAAGGACGTGCACATTGGAAGGATGACAAGTACACACACAGTAAAGTGCAATTTCCCTTAAGAGCACACAGAGGTCACAGTCAGTTTGGGGCTGTTTTTTCCCTCTCTCTCCAGATCCCCAGTAAGACTCCTCAGTGGCATAGCTATAGGGTTCAGATCTCAGCTGAGTGGTCAAGCCAAAACCTCCAGTACCCTCTCTGTTTAACCAGTACTTCATGTTCCTGCCCAAGTAGCTGACACATACACACACACTTTGAGATTTGATTTATATATTAACACACAGACACTCCTGGGGAAGGCTAGCACAGGTTCTTTAGCTATGCCCCCTTCTGCCCAGACTATACGGTAGTACCAACTGCCACCAAGCACTCGTATCAGCTACTATAAGGCCCTTACAAAGTGTGACCAATTCTACTGTGTAATGTTACTATTATCCAAATGGTAAGTGTGTCCAAGGCCAAGGCTATTTAAGAGTGGACTGTACAGCGTTACCAAATACATATGCAAGTACTCTTAAGAGCTTAACTATCTCTACACAAATCAGCCACAATTAAAAGGTTTAAATATATTTAATAATAAATAATAAATGAACAAGACAATACTCAGTAACTCAATACAGTGACAACAGAGTTCAGAATCACAGGAAATACTTTAAAACAACATTGCAGGACAGTCTCACATACATACAGAAAACATCTAGACTGATCTTACTATTTTCCTATCTATCTCTAAGATCTTACAGAGCAAGGCAAGTGCTGGTGAGATGTTTACAAGTCCGGAGACAAATACAAAATGCACTGACTTTCTCTGAAAGATAGTTCTTAAGTTACTAACAAGCATTTCTGCTGGATTATCTCAGATTACATCATTCTTGTCACCTCAACCGGAACTTAAAATTTAACATGTATTTGTGAAAAATACTTATCACTCATAAGCTGACACTTATCTCTTAGAAGCTTGCCTGAAACTGGGAGTCATAAAACAATTAACACTTTTACATTTTAAACCTAGTAATTATTTCTGTTTTAAGACAATAGAAAGAAACTCTAGCTGTAGACATTCTGTCTTCTACCTGTGGTAAACACAATCGTAGAACTCTTTACTTATTTTCTCAGAGTTTGCAAGTAAACTCTGCATATCCCAATGTCTACTATTAAAACATACATTTGCACAGGCATATAGTCCATATACATTTCTGCTCTTTTCCAGCAGGGTGCACTGTGGTCACATTTTTGAAGCCCAGCACATACCCTACAGGTTACTTACATTTGCAGACACATCTATGGATCATATCAATATTTGCAATTATGTAGAATTATTTACAAAATTCTAGCTAGATGCGCTGGCAGCCTTCACAGAAGATACATGACTGCTTCTCGCAGACTACCCAAACTTCTATTTGACTATGTTGTAGAACACCTTCCCCACACTTGTTCTTAGAAACTGCCCATCCTTGTCCCCTCATGTCAGTATAACTGGCAGTGTGCTATTGTGTTGCTTAGACAGTATTAACAACTGGACACTAGCAAAGGTCTGCATCAAGAAAATTGATGTAGACATAATCACAATAAAAGAAACCAGGCTTATATACCACCTATGAGATCTCAAAACTCAGAAGACAGCAAGAAAGTGAGGAAAGCACAACTCTCGCCTTCTTACTCTTTGTTACTGAATTCAGGCAAACTTTTGAATTTGACGTTTTAAATGTCAACCACCTGGTCAGTGATGGACAATATTGCTCACAAAAAAAGAGATCAGAGCATTAGGCAACACTATTAAGGAACACTTTATGTCAGTAGAAAGCTAGATAGACAGTCACTCACAAGGCCCACAGTACAACTTAATAGGAAGCCCAAACTTTTACTTCAAGAGACTACCTAGCAATTATGTTGAAAAAACTATTAGAAGCTTGAAGCCAGAGACAATAGCCTCCTCATAGTACTACATGCATCCTACCACAGTATGGCTGCTCCAGTCATAGCTAAACTTGTGGCTAATAGTTATAATCTATCTCTTCTCTCAAGAATAGTTACACCAGAGCACAAGCTATCAGTCGTAAATCTCAGCATCAAATCAGACAACAGAACAAGTAAAGAAGAACAATTTGTTTTCAACCTACCTAACTATTCCACACAAGGGGTTGTTTTTTATACCAGGAGAAAATGGAAGTTTATCTGATTTGTTTTAGCAGAATTGAGATTTTTGCACAAGATATTTGAGACTTTGATTGTATGGTTGACTGATTGGTTTACACTTTGTTGACTTGAGTTAGTTGTACTAGGCCAGATTCTTCTTTTCAGGGGAGACCTGAGGTAGTATTCATACTGACTAGGGGAAGTTTGGCCAAGGCACTAAGGAACCCCCCCCCCTGCTCTTTTTTTCAATTGGGAATTAGCATAATGGTTAAAGTGCTTACCTTCTAGAGAGAAAGTCCCTGGTTCAAGTCTCACCTTTGAAAGGAAAACTGCCTGTAAGGGCATTCAGACTTAGATGCAAGCAAACATCACATTTTGTGGGAGATTGTCATAATGGTTAAGGTGTTTACCTTATAAATATAAGGTGCAGGGCTTGATTTTCACATGGAGTAATTGGCTAGGCTTAAAATGGCCCACAGTAGCAGTTTGCCTAGTACTGATCTATGAACCTATGAATAAGTGCTGTGGCATCTTTTAGATCCATCTGCACTTCCACCAGCTCAAACAGAAGGGGCATCAGTTGTTAAAGTCTCTTCTGAAGGATTCTCCTCTGAAACACTATAGAGACTTCAAACCTTTTAAGGAAATAGTCATTGTTCTTTTAAGATATTAGTTATCTTGAATCATGTGATGAGAAATGATTATGTGTTCTGTTGCCCTTGCCTGAGAAAGCACCTTAAATTCTGTCTTCTTATGTTGTTTTAAAAAAGCGGAAACCCCGTTTTACTCCTTTGAGCCAGTTGTGGACTATTTTGCCTTTGACTTAAATATATTGGCACAGAATGTAGTTGTTTCAGCTGCTCATACCTTTTGGATACACTGTCTTTAACAACTGGCAAAGTAGCTGCTGTCATCCTAGGGAGATTCAGTATGTGCTAATGTGGGATAAGATGACTGACAGCCCAAGTCCAAGTCACTTTGCTAAGGATGGTTTTCACCTTCTCTTCTATGGCTTTTGTGTACTGGCTAAAGCACTTACTGCTCTCATAATGCCATTTTAGTTAAAGTCCACTGTCTGGACATTCCAATATAACAAAAATGTTTGCAGTGAATTCCAGTGTGGTCACATTAAGGTTGCTCTACTCAGTACTGGAAGTCATAACAATAAGCTGCCATATCTCAAGATTGTCCTGCAATTTGCACGCATCCATATCATGTTGTAACAGCAACTTGGTTCCAGCGTAAAGACAGCACTATCTCTTAACCACGTTTCAGCTCCTATCATGAATTATGTCCTGCTGGAAACTGCAGGGTGTTTCTGTATTTGCCAGTCCCTATCATCTCTAGATAAATTACCTTTGACCCACAAACAGGCCTTACTGAACTACAAATTACCCTAAATAATACCAATTGTCAGAGCTGTGGTATGCCAAATAGGTTTAAAAGACAACAATAAATGAAGTCATTGTATACATGTTTGGTAAAGCTGGCTTGTGAGACTGAACTAGAATAAATCAAATTAAAATGGACCAAGAAGGATACCTTTACTTTTGTTATCCAAAGTAGAAGTCAGAAGTCAGAACTCAGATGAGTGCAAGATCTTGATATTACTGAAAGTGTTACTGAACCTACTGAATGATATGCTCCCATGGTCTCAGAAATTAAAAGCATGGTCAAGAAAAAAGTGGTGTTGACTTAAAGAAGCTCAGTGATGCTGCTCTGTGCAATGTTTATATTGCCTACATTAGACAGCATTGCACCCAAAATAGTTAATGCAAAAGTGTCTTCTATGCTAGATGCTTCCAGTGGTTTCTGGCAAATACCAGAAGACAAAGAAAGTCAAAATGTAACTATTTTCATTACCATTGTGGGAAGATTCTATTTCAAAAGGCTGATATTTGGGATAACTTCACCACCTGAAATTTTCCAGTGTATAATGAATGATTTGCTCAATGGTTCAAATAGTGCCGTTATTGTTATGGAAGACATTGTAATATTTTGTCCGGATAACCACATTATTCGAGGTTAAATGCAGAGATGCAAATAATCAGAAATGCACATCTCAAACTTAATCAAGACAAATGTTGCTTTAGTCAAACAAAGCTACGATATTTTGGAGATCATAATAGCTAAAATGTAAAATCCATCCTATGTAACTGAACTAAGACAAGCCATAAGCAGGATCAACTATATGGATAAGTTTGTTCCAGATCTTTCCACAACCCTCTGACCTTAAACACATTTGTTAAAGGGAAAATGTGCCATAGTCCTGGGGTATACTTTAGTCAAAACCTTTCCAAACTAAAAGGAATGCATGAGCAAAAAAATAGTAAGCTTAAAGGTTAGCAGCTTCAGCCTAGTTGCTTTCCTGCTTTAACAAGAAGAACAAGTGTTACATCCCTATACCTGTTGCTCCAGAATGTTAGTAGAGGTAAAACAAAGGTATTCACAAATTGAAAAAAATGTTTTGTATGATCTTTACAAGGAGCCATCCAGGTGCCAAAGACCATTAATGAGACTGAGAACTTTCAGTGCAAAGCTGCACATGTTCCTGGTAAACAGCTAGTTGTTGTTGATATGTTGCCCAGAACTCCTATATGTGACCAACCATTGCCAGAGGCTGAAAATGATATAGAAAGACAATGCAAAAGGCATAATGATGAGGAAGTCTGTTACCACCAAAAGACAAGAAAAGCTCAAACATTCTACTCAACAAAATCCTGAGTTGTAAGCTTTTGTCTAGTATGTATGTGATGGATGGCTAAATCATTGAACTCTTATTAAATTGTCTGTGCTTAAATATTTCATATCAAACAACCAAATGTATCAAATGCACAAAAAACACACAGTGCAGCAGAAGTTTGTTCAAAGGAGCTTTACTTCCACCATAGATACATCTGGTACCTTGGCCTTTCGCCTTCATGGAAACAATGACATGTAAATGCATGCATCCCCCTCACATTATGGAATCACTACCCCATGGTGAACTAAAACGTATCACTCATGACACTTCAGAGGATAAATACAAGGGTGAATATTTATTAGACATCAGGAGAAGGCTGTCCAAGAGGGGTTATAGTGAGACAGTCTTGGACAATGCCTTAAGGCATGTTTTTGTGAATGAAAGGAATGTTTATGATGGTAGTGGTAAAGTCAGTCATACTGAGAATGATAGGAATCATATTTATCCTGGTAAAGAGTTGTATTTTATGTCTAAATACTCCACGTTTTCTGGGATAGTGAGAAATTTAATTTTGGAACTTTGGCATATTGTTTGTTTGGATGAGATTGTGGGGCGTTTATTTCCTAAGTTTGTGAAATTTTAATATAGAAGATACTTAAATTTGAAAGAGCTTTTGAATATGCCATTCTATAATGTATCTTATGAAACAGTAGGTTCATTTGCTTGTGGTTGTTGTAAAGTGTGTGGGAAAATGAGGAACATTTCTGATAGTAACATCAATGGGCGGAAGTTTATTTCTAAAGGAAGGTTCACTTGCAAATCTTGTGGGGTAGTTTATGTACTGGGATGTGGATGCAGCAATATTAAATGGTATACAGGTGAAACTAAGAGGGCTGTCAAAGTTTGTATTATGGAGCATTTGGGTGATATTCAGAACAAAAACTGTAGGAGTCCTGTAGGGGAACATTTTAACAATGTGCATGGTGGTAGTGATAGTTCTTTCTTTTTTAGTATTTTAGCTCAACAAGTGGTATACCAGGAAGGTGATATCAGTCAAAAATTAAATTAATTGGAGAGCAAATTAATTGTGAATTTTGGTACACTTCATCCAAGGGGTTTGAATTTGGAAGTCAATTTAAATGTAACTTGAAATGGAACAAATATATTAAGTTTAATATAGTTTATACTACATTAGGTAATTAAAATTGTTAATTGTTAGTAGTTATTATTGTTATCATTGTAAGTTTAGGTATCAGTGTGTGCAATTTGTATTAAATGATTTGTTTTTTATGTATTGTGCACTTTAAGGTCTTAATTATGATGGGGTTCACCTGGTATATATTGTGAGCATTTACGTATCATTGTATCCTTGAAGCCGAAAGGCGAGATACCAGATGTATCTATGGTAGAAGTAAAGCTCTTTTGAATGAACCACTGCTGCTGTGTTAGTTTTTTGTGCATAAATAGGGCTTACTACTATATCAATACAAAATCATTGTACCCACTAAATCAACAAGTAAAAGTGTTATGCCAAATACATGCAGGTCATCAAGAACTAACCAAATGCAGTGAAGGAGCAAAAATGACTGTGTGGTGACCAAGTATTAACCAATCCATTCAGGTTAGTGTCAGTGTCAGTTTTGTAGTTTGCATGAATTAAAATAGAATCATGAACCTTTGATGCCACTGAAGCTATCATAAGTTCCTTGGCAAGAGATCACTGCTGATTTGGATGAGTTCAGTGGTAAAAACTGCTTTGTTGTTTACTATTCACAAGACACAGAATTATTTCATGTATCATGTATGACTAGCCAATAAATAATAGCCTGATTCAAAACTGCATTTTCAAGGTATGATAAAATCAGTTACAGACAATGGTATGCAGTTTATGTTCAATGAGTTCCAAGAGTTTGTTACTAACTACTGTTTCACTCATACTACATCAAGTGCACATTGTCTGCAGCTGAACAGAAAAGCCAAGGGAGCAGTTTAAAATAATATTAAATCTAACTGATCTGCATAAAGCTCTAGTGGCATATCGAGCTACTCCAGATTTTGCCAGTGGAATAAGCCCTTCACAGCTAATGCTTTAAAAAATGCAAACCAACATGCCAGTAGTTAAACTGTGGGTAATACCATACCATATTGTATTGTAATGAGTTCAACACAAAAGCTTCTTAAAAAATCCCCCTGCATGCTATCCTTCAAACATGTGACAGTCACAGAACTTTCTAGTATCCCTCAAGTATATGTCACTTTTATAACGATCTGTAAACCATAATGAGCACAAATCTTAAATTTGAACTTTTACAGATTTTTTTTTTATTTACCAAGTGGAATTGCATGCTTTGATAACGTCACAAAGTTTTTTTGCTGTAGATTGTTCAAGCATTTCTGGACAGAGATCCAGTAATCCTTGTGTGGCCAACTAACTCAAATACCTCTGTTTTACCAGACGTGATGTAGTTACTTGGGTATTCAAATACTGTTTCTATTTCGTAAAATTTTAAATGTGGTTGCCTTATTTATGCATATTGTTTTCTGTTTCATAGGTTCAGTCTAGACTGGTGTGAAAAGGGAGTTAAAGTTTTTGAGTGCAAATATATCTATAGCTCTAGAATTATCAATCTATCTATAATGTTATTCCCTTTTTAATACAAATGTATTGCATTTCCTGTTTAATAAAAAAACCTTGCCTTACATAATGTATTGCAAAACTTGAACTGTCGGGCATTTGTGTGTGAGATGCTGAAGTGTTCACATGTTTAGGCAGAGCTGCCATGCTGTTTATAATAAAGTTACCTGTTTATCAAAGCCCATGGTGAATCCTTATTTAAAAGAGATACTTAATACTAGAAGTGTTTGTATTTGTGCCACCATCTATAATAAAAAGCATGCAATGACAGGCATTACTAGGGACACCACTTTCTGCTATGGCAAAAACTTGATCAAGCCTCACTCCTCGTACCACCCTTGACCTCCCCTCTCTCCTCTCCTTTCTCTGCCCACTGTGCCCACCTCCAACACCAATTTTTTGTGATATACATGGAAATACCACAGGAAGTTGTAATGTCTTATTTTCCTGGCCTTTGACCTAACCGCATCATGTTAGCAATGCTTAAAGAAAGCAACAACGTGGTTGTGTTTTAACAAACTCAGGCATTCTGCTCATGTTGCTAAACATAATTCTAGAGCTTGTACAATATTTTCTGAATTATTGGATAATCATTCTGATTTCTGAATAGTCCTGAAAAGAGATAGATAGGTGACAGGCATAAGCATTACAGATAATTTAAATATAAATGAGGAAAGAATGTAGGATATTAATGTTTTTTCACCCACCCACCCTACCCCAAGATCCCCAGGTTAAATTTCATTGGCTTAATATTCAAGTGTAATAGGGACAGACAGAGTTAGCAGCCCTAAGTACTGGCATTATATTTGGCAGATTTTCTGTGTTTGGCAGTGAGGCCAAGCATTTCTTAGTATTAAAGGCTGCCTTAAGTGTTTTATTTAAAGTATTTGTTACCAATAATTATAACCTTAAACGAGTTTTGTATTACATCTTTACTTTTGGTAAGGTGATTTTGTTTTCCTACCACCAGTACAAGAAACAATTAATGTCTTTTGAATGTGTAATATTATACAAATTTGGGAATAACTGACAAGATACAAATAGCAGATACTTATGAGTGGACAGAAGTATCTGTTCCAGAAAGTTCCAATGTAAGTACTAAGCTGGCAAGCTTTTTATATTAACTATGAATACAGGAAATCAGGAAATAACTGAAATTTAATTAAAAATGGGGCTGTTTGAAGCATCACTAGTATGCTGTCCCTTTGTATAGCTTAACACACAATGAATAATGAATAAAATAATAATGGTAGACACTTAATGCCATATTTACTTGACTGAAAATTAGCAGTGAACTACTTGAATTTGTTCCATTTTGTATTTATTTTGCACTCTACGGTGATACCATAGTGCTGCATGCACCTGGAAGTTTAGCACAAACGATTTTGACTGTGAGCTGCTAACAAGCTTTGTCCTGCCAGTCTGGTCTGATCCCTTCAATCTCTGTTTACTTGCTAGGTGACACTGAGCAAGTCATTTATTTGTTCATGAATCTCTCCTAAAAAGAGGCAATTGCTGGTTCATAAACACATTAAAATAATCTGATATTATGAGGTGGTAGGCAAGGCAGCATTGCATAACCGCAGGATGGGACCCAATGGCAGATAAAGCATTTAGGGGCACTTTCCCCATCGAGACTCACCAAGCAATATTGGAAAAAAACAATACCAAAGCCCAGTTCACAACAGAGGGTTCACTCACCTGCTAGGGCTACATTATTGTGCTGCAAGCCACATTGCTAGGCAGCCCTCTGATTATAAGCCAGATATAGTATAGGGAAAACCTGTACCTTGTTTCATAGCACAAATCATTGAAGGTTCCTTATGTCAGTTTGCACTTTTTTACAGAGTTTGAGATATGATATTCAGAAATAGTCCTGTCATACTACAAAAACTACAGCACAGCAGCAATCTGTAGTGGAGTCTTACACCAGTTTACACTATAAAAACACACTAAATAAATCCCACCTTCTTTATGTCAATTGTCTCCAAAAAAGATAAAAGACAGACAGAAGGAGCATCCAGGCTATACAGAAGCATCTGCCACTAATAAAACATATTGCTTTGATGTTGTCGCTGTGGGAATTCACATGGTTGTATCTTGGCATAACTAAATGTCAAAGTAATCAGCATCACAAGCAAATAGAGAACAGGCTGCATTTGTGGCAGGAATGTGGTGGGTGAAACAAAAACAAAGGGCCATTTTTTTCTGAACTGTAATTTTATGATAAAGTTCTAGGAGATCATGAAATAGGAAGATTTAAATGTGCCATGGCCTTTTAGTTAGGATGAGTTATATGGTACGAAAATGATGGCATTCACATTGTAGTATCCTGGCCTTTGTAGCTAAAAAGTGTATATGTCAGGAACATTATTATGAATGTTAATGAACTTCTATTTTAATATTTGTTATGGCACTACAGACAAAAATTGCAATGTCCCACCTTTCTTTTTGAAAATATGGCTGATAGCCAGTGACAGGGTCAGACTTTGCCCGCCAGTACCAGCTTACTCATGTGTGCTAAACCTAACACTGACCCTGCCACTGCCACTCACCCAGCCTAACATATTAGCTTACCAAAACCTAATAAAAACAATATTTAGGCAAAGTAACTAGGCAAATTTTGTCTGTGTGTGCTTTCTTTTTTTTTTTTTGTTCGTTAATTTATCATCCACAATAGGAAAGCCTTTATGATCAGTTTTGTTTTGTTAATTCTTTTTTTTAATTTGGTCAAGTTTCGATGGGCACAAATCATTGTGTTGCACTTTGATACTTTGGCATGTTGACCTCTGATAACAGACTATTAGAAAACATATATAAATATATGGGTGTACCTGACTTGAGTGAGTGAATGGAAAGTTGATGGCAAAAATATCTAATACATAAGGTTGAAAACACAAATGTCAATACACTAGTACACATTCATTGAGAAACAACATGGGTACATGCAAACATTAACAAAAAAAATGTTTTTTTTTTTTTTTTTGCATGAGGGACCCTCAGATCCCCGATAATTATATAAATATGTATATATATATATATATATATATATTTATATATATATATACTAATTCTGAGATTGCACAAACTTAGGGAAAGAGCATATTCCCAAACCCCAAGAATTGTATAATCTTGCACACCTGTCGAATGGCTGTTTAGTCAACAAAATGCAGTCAGTTAAACAAGTGCCAACCAAATATATATATATATTTTTTTTTATATATATATATATATATATATATATATATATATATATATATATATATATATGGTGGAATGGCCAGCTATGTTAAGAACCTAAATACTGATGTTCTTATATTGAAACACTTAAGGTCAACACATTCTGTGCATGTTCAGGGGATTACCCTGGAGTGGAGTAAACCAAATGCAACTATTTTTATAGGGGGACAAGTTAATTATAGGCACTAACTCCAAAACTGTGCAACCCCCAGGTAAAGGGAATATTTCCCTACCTAGGGACTGTTGATCTTGCACACCTACTGCCATCTGTTTCCATCAACTAAATGGTGTCAACCAAAAAATGTCAATGTAGCTGGTCATTTGACCAGCTGCCCTAAACCAATATATACAGATAGACAAGTAGATAGGGTTCCCTTTGTTAAATCAAAGTCTGAATATCAAACTTCAGAATGTTGACTCCAGAGCATCACAATGATAAATTGCAAGTTTGCCAGATTGAAAATCTTCTTGGGAAAATATTGAATTTCAGTATTCTTAATATGAGTGAGCATCTGTCTGTGTTAGGACTACAGCTAGGTTTAGCATTAAGGTAAGATGTAGGCATATGCGGTGCTCAGTGTTATGGTTAGTAATAGAGTTAACGATCATTAACATTAGGATTGGAGACAGGCTTCAGGTTAGTATATATAAGTAAGTGTGGTGTCAAGGAGGAAATACCCTCTCCTGTATGTATACTAGCCTTAACCATACCTGTAACTCCAACCCTAAAAATAACATTATCAGCAAACCTACCCTAACCCCATGCATACAGCTTGGTTTTTGGTGTAGTCCAGTTACAGTGGTATTTGTCTTTTCACTACTGAGGAACATACCTTTGTTTTTCAATATTTAGGTTTCTATTAAAGATTGCTCTGTTAATTGTCGGACACTAATACACACACACACACACACACACATATATATATATATATATATATATATATATATATATATATATATATATATACATCCTACACATCCTCAGTAAACATATGCCTAAAAGTTATTACGACCCTATCATCCAGGCAAACTGCTGAAGTTGTTTGGGGTCAGGATGTATCAAACAAACATCCCTGTTTTTATAGGTTCATAGGTTGATACTAGGCTATCTTCCCTAGGGCATTTACAAGCCTAGCCAGAGTGTGTTTGGCTTTCACCACCCTTCTTAGATTAGTTGACTGTGCCTCTGTATAGTAGGTCACAGAAGTTAGCCGATTTAAGGTTAGTTTACCGTGCCTCTGTCTATCAGTGACACAGAAGAGATCCCAGGGGTATATTTATGATCTCCCATCCAAACGTCAAGATTCTTCTTGAAGAGGGTCATTGAGGGGCTCTGTCTGACATGGATTGGGATTTTGTTCCAGAGTGAGGGGAGCCTCTGGGATATGAATCTGTCCCTCCAGCATGTTCTATTTATTTCTATGCTGAGGTTTAAGTCACTGGAGCGTGTAGTTCTGATGGATTTGGATTTCTTAAGGTGGAGCATGTTCATTAATTCTGGGTTGGACATGGCTTTATACGTCAGGCACAGATCGCCTCTGAGTAGGCGGTAAGCAACTGAGTAGAGCTGGAGTTTCTTTAGCCTAACTGCGTAGGGCATCTGTTTGAGTCCCTTGATCCTCTTGGTGAGGTACTGTTGGGGTCTTTCTAGTTGTAGCAGGTGTCGGGTAAGGTACATCCCAAATGGGGCATTGTATTCAATTATAGGCCTGATGAGTGATGAGTAGAGGGGCACAATGACCTCTCTTGATCTAGATGTGAACCCCTTTGTGATAGGGTGGGCTATATAGAATGTCTTTCTAACCACTTTGGCAATGTGATTGTCAAAGGGGAGGTTGCAATCTACTTGGGTCCCCAAATCCCTAATTACTTCTTCCGTACTTAATGGATTACCACCTATGTGGTAATTTGTGGGCACTTTGTTTTTCCCAAAGGGGATGACTATGCACTTTTTGGCATTTAGCTTTAGGCCATGGCTCTGGCACCAGTTATCCGTCTTTGTGAAACCTTCGTGGAGGATGCTTGTGTCAGCCAGCGAGTCGATTATGGCCCCCAGTTTGCAGTCATCTGCAAACTTTGTCAGCCATAGTCCTCCTGTGTTAGCCTGTACCTCAGAGATATATATACCAAACAAGAGAGGTCCCAAGACTGAGCCTTGTGGGACGCCACTTGTCACTGGTCTAGAGTCTGACATGGCACCTGCAATTCTGACCATGTGGGTTCTATCCCTAAGCCAGTTTGCAACCCATCTTGTGACATAGGGATTGATATTTAAGCTGGTGAGCTTATTTATGATGCCCGAGTGGGGTATTGTGTCGAAGGCTTTTGCAAGGTCAAGGTAGGCTGTGTGGACTACCTTCCCTTCGTCTATGGCCTTGGTGACTGTTTCAAAGAAATTGACCAGGTTCAAGAGGCAAGATCTGCCCTTAACAAAGCTGAATTGCGTAGGATCCAGTGTTTGGAGGTTCCCAATGTCTTTGTTTATGAGTTCCATGATGATACGCTCCATAGCTTTGCAGACCAGACTAGTTAGGCTTAAAGGGCGATAGTTTCCGGGGTCCGTTGTGGCACCACCTTTATGGAGTGGGACCACTGTTGCTGTACGCCATTCTTTGGGTACATATCTTGTTGTAAGGCTGAGACTGAACAGTGATTTTAAGTGAGGGTTCAGTTCTTCTTGGAGCTCATGTAAAATGCAGCCCGGGACACCGTCTGGTCCCATTGATGCTTGTGTTTTTTGCTTTGGAGAGGGATCCAGTGTTTGGAGGTTCCCAATGTCTTTGTTTATGAGTTCCATGATGACACGCTCCATAGCTTTGCAGACCAGACTAGTTAGGCTTAAAGGGCGATAGTTTCCGGGGTCCGTTGTGGCACCACCTTTATGGAGTGGGACCACTGTTGCTGTACGCCATTCTTTGGGTACATATCTTGTTGTAAGGCTGAGACTGAACAGTGATTTTAAGTGAGGGTTCAGTTCTTCTTGGAGCTCATGTAAAATGCAGCCTGGGACACCGTCTGGTCCCATTGATGCTTGTGTTTTTTGCTTTGGAGAGGGCAGCTCTCACCTGTGCATCTGTGATGTCAGGGAGGCTACACTCTGTTGGGATAGTCATTTGCTCATTTGGGGGGGGGGGGGTTTGCACTGAACCTGTCTGCCAAGATGTTGGCAATGTCTGTGGGTTCAGTGTATTTTTTGTCATTTTGCACTAACTCAGAGCATATCTGGGAGTTTCCACCCAGGTTTCTGACATAACTAAAGAAAGCCTTGTGATTATCTTTAGCATCTTGTGCAATTTTTCTTTCGAAGCTAGGCTGAGATGATTTTATGAGGGATCATAGTTTCTTGCTAGTACTGATCAGAGTTACCTTCCCTTTCAGGGATTTTGCTCTATCTTGTAGTAGCTTCCTCCTTCTGTTGTACAGCTTATTTATGGCTGGGGTCCACCAGACAGGTCTCCTGTGTGTCTTGGTTTTATTTGGAATAGCATGATCCATGCATTCCTGTAGGTATCCATAGAATGCATTTGTAAAAGATTCTGCGGTTTGCGCCATATTTTCCACTGGCCCTGGGGCTTTGAAGGATTCCACCTCGGTTTTGAGAAGTGGGAAGTTTGCTTTTGAGAAGTTTTTGACCGCGTCTTCCTTTGCTGGGGGTGGGGACGGGATATGGATGTCCATAGTGATTAGTTTATGGTCAGATCTTACCATTGAGGGGTATACATCTGGTATGGAACATAGAGTCCCCATGTTGGTGATGATCAGGTCCAATATGTTTTCTCCTCTTGTGGGAGTGGTGACCAGTTGTTCCATAGCATTTGAGTTTATAAATTCTAAGAACCATTGGGCTAGGGTGTTGGGGCTTGAGTAGTGCTCCCAGTCTATGTTTGGGTAGTTAAAGTCACCCAATATAACGGTGTTTGGAGAGACCTTCATATTCTTCAGTGTCTTCAGGAAAGCCGAGTGGGGTTCCTGAGTTTGGGAGGGTGGTCTGTAGCAGGTTACAAACTGGAAGGCAGTTTTGCCCACTGTTAGTTGCACATGGATGGTCTCAGATGCTTCCTGCAGTGCCACTAGCCTGGAGGTATGGATATCTTTGATGAATATGGATACTCCCCCTCCTCTTGTGGTTTGGTCCGTGTTTTGGGGCCGAAAAGCATGGTATGAGGTACAGCCTGGTAGTGCTGGGGTGCTCTCGGGAGCCTTGAACCAGGTTTCTGTTACTGCACAGATATCAATATTCTCCATACTGAGGAGAGCTTTGAGTGCGTGCATCTTGAGGTTTAGACTTCTGGCGTTGAGCAGCATTACCCTTAGTTTCTTTTTCCTTCTGTTGTCTAAGGAGGTGGGTTTGTATTTTGAGCCTTGCCTAAAAAGGGCACTATGGGGGTGGCAAGAGCCTTGTTCAGTATTCGAAAACCCAGGGGTGACAGGTGCAAGCCGTCTCTAGCAAAGCAACGTGGCTTGTCAAACATGTCATCCAAGGTTGACAGACACTGGATCCCCTTTGAGTGACACCAATACTTTAGCCAATTGTTGAAACTGATCATTTTGTCTTTATACTGTGATATCATTCTTGGTGAGGGTAAGATGCTACTCAAGGTCAGGGTCATACCAGCCTGGGTCACATGATCAGAGAGCTCCTCTATGTCTCTTTTCATGTAATCCAGGGAGGTACGTCTCAGGTCATTCACACCAGCATGGACAATGATGGAGTCATATTTGTACTTGCTTTGGAGTGACCTGAGTGCTTGTGTTATGTGGCGGATCCTGGCACCCGACAGGTAGCTTACAGTGACATTCTCCTTGTTCAGCCTAGTGAGAGGGACGTCAGTGTGTCTGACAATAGTCACCTATTACAAGTGTATTAGGTGTGTTGTTTAGCCTTAAGGGCTGTGACTGTGTGGCACACTGACTTTGTGAACTATGTGATACTTGGGTATTGTTGTGGGGTAGCAGTTGCTTGGATGTCTGCTTTGGAGGTCTCTGTTGCTTGGGAAGATTTTTATTTAGAGCCTCAGAGTATGTTTTTGTGTGTTTATGTGTTTGGTTTGCTGTTGCGGTAGGTATATGTGAGACTGGATTTGTGGTGTGTGTGATTACTTTCTCCTCCAGACTGACCATGCCAGTACTATGTTGAGAGAGCTCAGCCTCCAGTTTGGCTATATAGTTGCATCTCTCACATATATTTGAGCTTGTTGGGAAGAGGAGAGGATGGTCTGTGTACATAAGGCAGTTGTAACATTGCCTCAAGATTCCCATATTCACCAGCTGGACTGGAGAGTAAACCTGAAACTGACTTTTGGACATGCCAGAATAGTATAAGGAATTACTTTTTGACTTGATCAAAAAGGACCAATAGGGAGCCAAGTACTTAAAGGGAGTATAAGAGGGTGTAGTGCTTTAGTTTATTAGTGCTTGCTTATAAGACACTTATCCTAGCTACTGCTGGGTTTTAGAAGGAAAATAGAGTGCTTACTCTGAGATTTGGAACAGTTCTAATGGAAAAAGTGAAGAGCAGACTTTGTGGAGCTGGGAATAGTTTAAACCTGATTAAGTGGTGCTGCCCGATGCTGCGCTATTGCCAAAAACGTGCAAAAGAGGGTTTTAAGAGAGGGGATCAAGGAGTTTGGAATTAACCCAAAATGGCCAATAAAACTACATTTTCTAGGCAGTAACCACTCCCACAGGGGCAGGCAGGCTGTTCAGTGTTTACCACTGCCACTGATGAACACAGAGACTTCCCTTTAGCCCAAGTAAGCAATGGCCTCCAAGAAACTTACAAACAGTTCAGAACAACAAATCTGTACTGAACTTTTTTTAAATTTCATAAAGTGGGCAAAAAGCAAGATGTTTTTTTTTTTGTTTTGTTTAAAGATAGCAGAGATACACAAGTAGCAACAAGTTAGAACAGTGCAATAAATGACCCCACACTTGAGTGCTAGGCCAGAGACAGGTAAAATGCAAGTTTTAAGAAAAAAAATGATTTTAAAATAAGTGCAACACAGGAAATGCAGTAAACAGGCTCTAGATGTGTTCTAAATACAGTTCCTAATACAGATATCAAGTTTAGCAAGCTGGAAAACTCCAAAAAGTCGGCGGCAATGCAGAAATATTAACAAATAATCTAAAGAAAAATACTTAAAATCTCAAAAGTGGCTCCTTTCTTCTCTCAGCGTTTTCTCCTCTTGGTGGGTGCTTCACCAACAGCCAACAAATCTGAAAAGATGCCAAAACCACGAGGCAATCGGGTTTTAAGAGAGGGGGATCAAGGAGTTTGGAATTTACCCAAAATGGCCAATAAAACTACAGTTTCTAGGCAGAGTGTGAGTAGATCCAGTCAGCGAGGAAGCTTGTAAATACCCCTGGCCACTTTCAAAAGAAGGGAGAACCGCTGCTGCCTGACCCAGAAGGGAATGCCACAGTGATCTTGGGAGATTCCTTCAGAATCTTCATCAGTATCCTAGATATCAGTAGAAAGCGTGGTAAAGCATACAAGAATATTCCTGTCCAAGGAAAAAGAAAGGCATTGTGTCTCCCAGGTCTTCTTGCATGGAGTCCTGCAGCAGAATTTTGCCAGCTGATTGTTCTGAAAGGAGACATAATGATCTGCTGAAGGAACTCCCAACAGATGGATCAAATTTGGTTAACCCCCTGATCTAGTTTCCATTTGTGAGGGACTACATTTGCCCTAGTCAACTTTGTCTGCCATTCAGTTTTGTTCTGATGGAATGTAGGAAGCCTACAGAGTGATATTGTGCTATAAACCTATATCCCATGCTAACATGACTAGTCTACATGAGGAATAAGTTCTGGCACCTCCTTGCTTGTTTATGTACCATATCATTGTGGCATTGTCCATTACAACTTGCAGTGGTAATGGGTATTAAAGGCGATTTAGAGAGTGAAGTGCCTTGATAAGGGCAAGCATCTTTTTTATATTCATGTGCATGTGCCTATCTTTGTTCTCCCAGATACCTTGCACTTTTACCCCCTACTGACACTGCTCTCCAAGCAAAGTCCAAGGTGCCTGTGATGATTGGATGCTTTGGAGCAGGAGGAGAGAACAGGAGACCAGGATTCAGAGAAATTTGATGCATCTACCAGGTGATTTCTCTTCTCACAAATCCCAGAACTGGAATTTAAAAAGTTAATGGGTGTCAGTGCTGGGATCAAAGAGACTACATATACCACTGTATCAATCTCATGTTGAGTCTTGCCAGAGGCATCATGAGAATCATAGATGCCAGGAGACCCAGAATCATGAGATATTCCCTTGCATTGACCAAAGTCTGTGTGGAAAATCCTTGGAATAGATCTAAACAGCTATTTTTCCTTTGGAAGAAAAGCTCTTTGTACTGAGGTGTCTAGCAGATACCCCAAGCACAGAATTCTGTGTGATGAAGTCAAACAAGACTTTTGAATGTTTTCATGGAATCCCAGCCTGCATAGGAGATCTCTCACCCAAGTCAGAGATTCTTGATACTTTGAAAAACACTCTGCAAAGATAAGCGAGTCATTTAAATATGGCAAAATGTGTGTCTACTCTTTATCCTGCAATGGGCTATAACTGTAGTGAAACACTTTGTGAACATTCTTGGATAATAGGATCATAGAAAGTTTCTAGGCTAATGGCCCTAGGGCCCTTACAAGCATAGCCAAGTTATACTCTTATTTTCACGATCAGTACCTATTGCCCTTGACCAAGAGGTACACAGGTGGAATCCCTGGGGTGAATTTACAGTTACCCATCCAATCGTCCAGCTTGCATTTGAAGAGGGCCAATGAGGTGCTTAGTTTGACATGAAGCAGGAGTCTATTCCAAAGATGTGGTAACCTCTGGGAGACAAATCTGTCCCTCCAGCAGGTTCTATTAATGTCACATACCAGGCTAAGGTCTTTAAAGCGTATAACTTGTGTACCATTTGACTTGCAGATATGCAGAATTTCCAATAAAGCAGGGACAGAGATAGCCTTATATGCAAGGCAGAGATCCCCTCTGAGTTGTGTCAGAATAAAGTGACAGTGTTTTCAGATGATCCACATATGACTGATGCTGAAAACATTGAATTTTATTTATGAGGAACCTTTGTGGTCTCTCCAATTGCTGCAGGTGCTTGAAAAGGAACATACGAAAAAGAGCATTGTACTCAGTTATTGGCCTGATGAGGAAAGAGTACAGGGAGGTTATAACTTTTTTTCTGGATGCAATGCCCTTACTTATGAGATGAGCAATATAAAATGCCCTTCTTACCTCCGTGGAGACATGGGTATCAAAGCTAAGGTTGCTGTCAACCTGTGTATCCAGGTTTCTCACCACAGAGTGTGTGCTTTGGGTGTTGCTATTGATGTGGAGCAGAGAGTAGCAAAAAGGGTAAGGGAGAGAAGTGATACTGTGATCCAGACCCATAAAACCTTAAGAAACCTCCGAAGTCTGTATGTATAGCATTGTGATGATGTGTGACGTCCCTGCACTGGACCAGTAATCAAAGAGCGTCAATCCTCACCACTGGCAATGGCTAGGGTATGTGCACACTGAGAGGATGACAGTTACACACACAGGGAAGTGCAATTTCCCTTAAGAGTACACTGAGATCACAGTCAGTCTGGGGCTGGTTTCTCCCTCTCTCTCCACATCCCCAGTAAGACTTCCCACTGGCACAGCTATAGGGTTGAAATTTCAGCCGAGTGACCAAGCTAAGACCTCCAGCACCCTCTCTGTCCAACCAATGTTTCGTGTCCCTGCCAAAGTAGCTGTCACACACACACCCATTGAGATTTTATTGATTTACAAACACATACCTGGGAAAAGCTGGCACAGGTTTACTAGCTATGCCAGAAGAAGCTTGCAAGTACGGCTGGTGCTAATGACCAAAACACCAATCCTGCAATTCCCAAAAAACTGGCCAGCACCAAAGTGTATGAAGCACACATATACTTTATTAATTTAAAGTGGCTCCAGTAACATCATACCGGTTTCGGCATCCAGCCTTCTTCAGTGATAAAAGTACGTAAGCAGACACCACAAACATTTATACACAATAATTAATTGAAGATCCATCTTCCTGTTACATCATATCCTATAGAGGCAGAAAGTAATACACTGAATAATAGTTGATCATTAAGACCAGGAGAAAAAAGAACCCCTAACTTAATTATCCATCTCTTCTCTTTTTTTTTAAAAAATAATATGCCAGCCAAGTTAATTGCTTCTATCCCCCTCAAATTTATCAATAATCATAAAATAGAATTTGGCAGATTTATGAGATCTACAATGTATGTATAAAGCATTGGTTAATCGCTTGTTCCATATATCGCTAAAAGGTTCAGACATGCGTATACGTAGGGGACGGGAAGTTTGAACTATATAGAATGCTGAGCAAGTACAAGTGACCAAGTATATCACCCAGTCAGTTCCACAGTTAGCAAAGAATCTTATGTCAAAGACTTGGCCGTTTTTTTACTGGAAAATTGTTTAGACTTATACATGAACTTGCAAAAAGTACAGTGGCCACATGGAAAGGAACCCAACAATTTGTCCCCAGTGATCCTCAATTGATAACCAGAGGGACCCCTGGTTCTGTCATGTGTCAAATGTGAAGTATATGATCCCAGAGTTTTGCCCCTCTGATGAGAGAACTGGCACTTAGAGTTAAAAACCTGATACAATTCCTCATTGGCCAATAAAATATTCCAATTTTTGGCCACCATGTCCATAATCAAATTGACATTGCACCCATAAGTCATCACAAACCTGATATTGTCTGAATCATCCCTCTGTGTTTTGTTTTTTTATTCCAACAAATGTGATCTTTCTTGCTTGGAAGCCCAATCACTGGCAGACACAACATCCTGCTGTCTATAACCCTTGACCTGAAACCTGTCAGAAAGGTCTTGCTGAAATGAGTCAAAATCTTCCTGCGTAGAACATATTCTCTTTATATGTAGAAATTGGGATTTAGGTATGTTTTTGATGATGTGGTATGGATGTAAACTAGAGGCAAACAGTAAGTTGTTATACTAGGGGTATTTTCTGAAAACCTGAGTTCGTAAAGTATCATCAGGATTCCTTATGGCCATGACGTCTAAAAGTTAATTTGTTGAATTTCACAATTCAATGTGAATTCAATCCCCCACTTGTTATCATTTAAGTACTGTACAAACTCCAAAAAATAATGCCTGTCTGCCTGCCATGCCATCCAACAATCGTCTAAAAATCTTTTCCAAATGTCTATCTCATTCAGATAAATATCGTGGGTGTCACTGTATATCAAATGCTCCTCCAAACATCCCATAAAAATATCAGCATATATGGGGGCAAATGATGCACCCATTGCTGTGCCTTGTGTCTGCCAGTAACACTCTCCTTTGAAATAAAAAACATTTTTGGATAGAACATGCTCGGCCATACAAACCAATAGTGTATTGAAACCAGCTGGGTATATATCAGCCCTCTTTAACCAGTATTCAAGCACCTGAAGGCCCACCCAATGGGGTCTATTGGTGTAAAGTGCCTTCACATCCAGTGTACAAAGAAGCCAAGTAGGTTCCAATTGTGTATCAGATATGATTATCAAAAACTGTGTGGTATCCTATATCCTAGCCCTTATGAATTTCAATAACGGTTTCAAATATTGTGTCAAAAAGGCCGAAACTGGTTCTGTCAAAAATCCTATACCTGAAACTATACGTCTTCCTGGAGGTTTATCCAAACTTTTGTGTATCTTCGGTAATAAATATAGATACTGCTTTTTGGGGTTCCCCCACCACCAGATGTTGCATGACTGAATCCTTAATAATTTCCTCTTCCACAGCCTTTTTGAGGAACAAATCAATGTCCTTCTTAAAACTCATGGTGGGGTCAATGGGCATATGCTTATACTGCTGAGGGTTAGACAATTGTCTATTTCCCTCAGCCAGATAATAATCTGAATTCATAATGACCACTGCCCCACCCTTATCCGCCAGCAGGATAACTATATTGGTGATATTTTTTAATTTAGTCAAGGCCTGTTGTTCACCAGCAGTCAGGTTATGACCAAGCATTCCATATTGACACAATTTAAAATGTAAATATTTGAGCACTGCTTGTTGAAAGATGGATACATGTTTATTTATCGGGGGTGTAAAATTAGACTTCAAAAATCTGAAATCAATAGATCTTTGAGATGATTCCCTTGAACCAAAAAATAATCTAAGGTTAAGTCTTCGACAGAAAGCTAAAACATCATTGACCATGTCATCCTCATCAGTAAAAAAAACAGGAACATAGTTAAGTCCTTTATTTAACAGTTGATTTTGACTATCTGTTAATTCAACAGTAGAAATATAATGAATGTTATAATATTGCTCTACTGGGTTATCAATGTTTGTAGTAAACCTTCCACCATGCTTATTCCTACGTTTTCTCCCACCCCTATGCCTACCACATCTAAAGGGTGGTCAGAACTATGTTGCTTTTAATGGATGGGGGACTCTTGTGTGTTAGGACCATCTGTGCTTGTGGCTGCTGTAGCTAGTACCTGTCTTTTTTGAGAATGGATCTGGGCCTTTTCCTCTTAGGTGCTGCAACTGATCTGTCAGGATCTAAAAATGTGACACTTCTCTGATGCTCAAATATTTTCCCCCTCTGGTAACCCCCAATATCTCTATTAAACTTTCGTATCTTTTTGTCCTTAATTTGTTTCTCAAACATCAATAGGTCCTTTGTAAGCTTATTCAAACATGTAACATAGTGGGGCTGTCCTTCATAAGCCTTAAGTTCTTCACATACTGCTTTTACCTCACCAATATTCTCATCAATCATCCGTACATAGTATGAAGAAAGAATATTAACAAATTTTATAATATTTCTACTGTTGAATAATACAACCTCTGGTGTTGGGGGACCCCAAAAAGCAGTATCTATATTTACTACCGAAGATACACAAAAGTTTGAATAAACATCCAGGAAGGCCTACAGTTTCAGGTATAGGATCGTTGACAGAGCCACTGTCGGCCTTTTTGACATGATATTTGAAACTGTTATTGAAATTCATAAGGGCTAGGATACAGGATACCACACAATTCTTGAAAATCATATCTGATACACAATTGGAACCTATTTGGCTTCTTTGTACACTGGATGTGAAGCCACTTTACACCAATATACCACATTGAGCAGGCCTACAGGCACTTGAATACTGGTTAGAGAGGGGTGATATATATCCGGCTGGTTTCAATACATTGCTAGTTTGTATGGCCGTGCATGTTCTATCCAAAAATTTATTTTTTTATTTCAGACACAAGGTACAGCGATGGGTGCATCATTTGCCCCCATATATACTGATATTTTTATGGGATATTTGGAGGAGCATTTGATATACAGTGACACCCACAATATTTATGTGAATGAGATAGACATTTGGATCAGATTTTTAGACAATTGTTGGATGGTGTGGCGGCGGACAGGCTTTATTTTTTGGAGTTTGTACAGTACTTAAATGATAACTAGTGGGGGATTGAATTCACATTGAATTGTGAAATTCAACAAATTAACTTTTTAGATGTCATGATCATAAGGAATCCTGATGATACTTTATGAACTTAGGTTTTCAGAAAATACCCCCAGTATAACAACTAACTGTTTGCCTCTAGTTTACATCCATATCACATCATCAAAAATATACCAAAACCCCAATTTCTACATATAAAGAGAATATGTTCTACGCAGGAAGATTTTGACTCATTTCAGCAAGACCTTTCTCACAGGTTTCGGGTCAGGGGTTATAGACAGCAGGATGTTGTATCTGCCAGTGATTGGGCTTCCAAGCAAGAAAGATCACAGTTGTTGGAATACAAAAACAAAACACAGAGGGATGATTCAGACAATATCAGTTTTGTGACGACTTATGGGCCAACGTCAATTTGGTTAGGGACGTGGTGGCCAAAAATTGGAATATTTCATTGGCCAATGAAAAATTATATCAGGTCTTTAACTCTAAGTGCCAATTCTCTTATCGGAGGAGCAAAACTCTGGGATTATATTTTTCACATTTGACACATGACAGAACCAGAGGTCCCTCTGGTTATCAACTGATGATCACTGGGGACAAATTGTTGGGTTCTTTTCCATGTGGCCACTGCACTTTTTGCAAGTTCATGTATAAGTCCAAACACTTTTCCAGTAAAAACACCACCCAAGTCTTTGATATAAGATTCTTTGCTAACTGTGGAACTGACTGGGTGATATATCTGGTCACTTGTACTTGCTCAGCATTCTATATAGGTCAAACCTCCCATCCCCTACGTATACGCATGTCTGAACCTTTTAGCGATATACGTAACAAGCGATTAACCAATGCCTTATACAGACATTGTATCTCTCATAATTCCGCCAAATTCTATTTTATGATTATTGATAAAATTGAGGGGGGATAGAAGCAATAAACTTGGCTGGCATATTATTTTAAATAAAAAAGAAAAGAGATGGATAATTAAGTTAGGGGATCTTTTTTCTCCTGGTCTTAATGATCAACTATGATTCAGTGTATTACTTTCTGTCTCTATAGGATATAATATAACAGGAAGATGGATCTTCAATTAATTATTGTGCATAAATGTTTGTGGTGTCTGCTTACATACTTTTATCACTGAAGAAGGCTGGAAACCAGTATGATGTTGGTGTAACCACTTTAAATTAATAAAGTATATATGTGCTTCATACACTTTGGTGCTGGCCACTTTTTTTGTGAATTACTAGCTAAGCTCCCTTTTGCCCAGACTATAAGGTAGTTCCAGCTGCCACCAGCTACCCTTATCAGCTATTATAAGGCCCTTACAAAGGGTGTCCATTCCTACAGTGTAATGTTACTATTAATCCAAATGGCAGTTTTGACCATGCGCCAGGCTGTTTAGGAGTGGCACCAAACAGATATGCAAGTACACTAAGAGCTTAAATATCTCTAAACAAACCAGCCACAATTAAAATGTTTAAATATATTTAATAATAAATAATAAAAGAACAAGACAATACTCAGTACACAAACACATTTACTTTAGAGTTCAAAATCACAGGGAATATTTTAAAACAACATTGCAGGACAGTCTCAAATAAATACAGAAAACACATAAACTAATCTTTACTATATTCCTATCTATAGCTAAAAAAAATACTATGCCTTAAATCTTACTTACAGCCAGGCAAGTGCAGATGGTATGATGATGAGTGGATGTTCTTGCTAGGTCCAAGACAAAATACAAAATGCACAGTCTCTGAGAGAGTTCCCAAATGAATATCAAACATTACTGCTGGGCCAGCTTGAATGACATCACTCTTTGTCACCTGACTTCAGTTCCCAAGATAAACCAGAATTTAACTCCTCTGTGTGAGAAATACATGTCTCTCAGATCTTGGAATTCATAAAATAATAAAACACATAAAACAATGCAGAAGACACCGTAGTTCTAGACATCCTGTCTCCTTGCAGCATTGAAACTAACTTTTATAACACAATTGTAAAATAATTTAATTTCAACTTATTGTCTTGAAGTTTTGCAAGTTAACTATATATGTTCCAGTTTCTGCAATTAAAATGGACACTTGCACAGGTATTGTGTATATTTTATGTACATTTCTGTTCTTTTCCAGTAGGGACACATCTTTGAAGCTCAGTACTGTACAAACCCTGTTCAACACACACTTCTGTACCAGTAGTTTAATATACACATAGCATATAGTTCTGTATAAATCATATCAATATTCACAAATGACATAGAATTATTTACAAAATTCCAGATAGCTGGGTTGGCAGCATGACAATAAGCAAGAGCATTTTTAAGTCCATGATTACCAAAAAAGTTGAATGAAGAAGAAGGGAACAATTATGAAGCAAAGGCATCTTGAACTTGGGTGCTATCACATATTGGTTTAGGAAAGAAAGGTCCAGAACTGGTCTCCAGACATTTTGTTTCTTTGGCATCAGAAACATTCTTGAATAAAAGCCTCTTCTCAGCTGGAAAACAGAAACTATTTATATTACCCCTGAGAAAGCATGTACTGTAGGACAGGAGGAAACACAGGGATTTGGTCTGGAGGATGTAAAATAATTCCCTGTAAAGGAGGGATTTCTTCTCACTGCCATATGTAATCCTGCAGAATCAGTGTCATAACCCATTTGTCTGAAAATTAGTTTCCAAAAAGAGAAATGGGAATTCAGATTTTCTGGAAGGTAAGGTGAGAGGGGTGACAGGATTCCTTCCATAGTCATTGTGACTTATTGTCTGTCCTTTGTTGTGGGAGGGTTCCTGCTTTACTTTTGGTATTTCCCTGCCAATGTTTATTTTTTTTAATGTTTGCCTACCAGCATTCTGCTCAGGCTGTTTGTTTTGTTTCTTGCCAAAACTGGACAAGATAGCAGAGAATCCCCAGGAAAGTTAGAGAAGGAGGGCTGAAATCTCATATCCCCTGTATCAGCTTATCCATCTCATTACATTTTTTTGGTAACTTCTGCAGCCGGGGGTACAGAAACAAAGTCTCTGTTCAAAGGCAAATTTAAAATGTCATTTGTTATATCCTCTGGGAGGTTTTGAGAATGTAGCCAGGCAAACTCCTCATTACAGCACCAGTGAAACAGCCCTGGATATCATATCTACCGAGTCATAAACACACTTTAAACAATAAGTATTGACCTGAGAACCAGATTTTTCCTCATTGAGGGAACTGCAGATACAACATTCTTCATACTTTCACAATTAGCCAGAATAAACTTTAATATATGAGCCTAACAGTTTAGTTAACTTTTTCTTTTTGTGGATGGAGGAAGAACCAACCATGGGACTGGTAGCATGTCTCACAGTCAAGCTAAAAATTGTGCCTCTTTCCCAGAAAAACTAAGTAGCACAAGCCAGTAAAATTTTAACAGTAGTCTAAAGTCACTTTTCCCAATTAAAACACTGTAAAGAGCACTTTACTAGCTCCCCTAAAAGTAATTTTCTACTCAGAAAAAAAAAATAGTTTTAGAATGATTAAATCAACTTTTAAACACAAAAGTGGTTTCCTGTTTAAAACTATGATAAAGTCACATGAAAACCAATAGGAACACATAAATCTAGCTTAAAATGCAATTTCCCAGTCAAGAACGTTAAAACATCAAGTATAATATACAGAAGGGTTTTCCCAAAGGGAATTTATCTGCCCAGCAATGGAACAGCACAAGCTAACCATTGATCCTCTGAAGCCTGGAGAGGAGTGCTGAGTGCTGTCTTCAGCAGCAGGAAAGCTCTGAAGGGGTTGGAACCCAACCCATCTTTTTGGTTAGCTCATCTCAGACTGACTAATGGTTTGGGTGCATGGAAGTTACCTTAAGCTTTGGAAGCTTGCCAGCTGTTATATCCTGTGCAGGATATAACTTGTATAGGTTAGGTTACTGCAGCAGTGAATCATATGAAGAACATTCATCCACACCATCATGCCTCATGCTGTGTCAGTGCTAGCTGTAAATATAGGTCTCACAGTCTTCTGACCATCTATGCAAATATTCCGATATGGATCTATAAATACAGAACCCACAGCCTTCCATACACCTATGCAAATATTCCTATATGGATATAAGTACAGAACCCATATTCTTCTGTTCATATAAATAAATATTCCTATATGGACCTATACATTTAGAGCCCACAGGCTTATGTTCATCTAATTAAATATTCCTGTATGGGCATATAAATGCAGAACCCACAGCCTTCTGATCATCTAAGCAAATATTTCTATATGGGTCTATAAATATAGAACCCACAGCCTTCTGTTCATCTAAGCAAATGTTCCTAAATGGACCAGATATTTAAAGCTATGGTGCTGCACCATTAAACAGAGAACCAAAATGAAGGCAGTCATACTCCTGACTTAAATCTGATATGCAACATTTAGTACTGCTCTGATTTTATATCTTAAGAATTATGTACAATCATTAAATGTTCTGAATAAATTATTCACATCCAGGAGAGAGATGTGATGCACTTTGATTGTTCCTTGAACCTGCCTGGATTGTTATGTCCCAGCCATGGGGGTATGGTTGACTGTTCCTTTAACCTGCTAGGACTGGTATGTCCCAACCACTAGAGTGCACTTGTACTGTTCCATGAACCTGCCAGGATCAGCATGTTCCAACCACTAGGGTGCACTTTGACTGTTCCTTGAACCTGCCAGGATTGGTATGTTCCAACCACTAGGGTGCACTTTTACTGTTCCTTGAACCTGCCAGGATTGGCATGTCCCAACCATTAGGGTGGACTTTGACTACTCCTTGAGCCTGCAAGAATTTGGCATGTCCCAAGGGTGCACCTTGACTGCTCCTCAAACCTGCCAGGATCGGAATGTCCCAGCCACTAGGGCGCACTTTGATTGCTCCTTGAACCTGCCAGGATTGGTATGTCCCAATGACTAGGGTGCAGTTTTACTGTTCCATGAACCTGCCAGGATCAGCATATCCCAACCACTAGGGTGCACTTTGACTGTTCCTTGAACCTGCCAGGATCGGCATGTCCCAAGGGTGCACCTTGACTGCTCCTTTAACCTGCCAGGACTGCATGCACATGTGCACATGAGCTGTAGCTTCAGCATGTGCTGCAGGTACCATTACTACTGCTACAAGTGAAAAAATGACTGAGGTTACAAGGCAAAGTCGTTAAATCCTTTGTGTTCGGCTACTGCATTATCAGATGACAAGGATACAGTACTATCTTTTACACAAGGATGAATTTATCTATTTTCAGTGATTCAGTTCATACTGAGGAAAACTTTGTAGTACTTTGCTTTTTCCATTATATTGTAAGCAATACATCTGTATTTTTCTTAAAGTACTTTCTGTAAATTTTGTATCACTTCAGTCTTATTATGTTGAGACCACCTTTCATGTTTGTTATTATTTCTTGATACCAACTGACCCTGTGAACTGTTACCTCTGTGCTTTGCTTCTTAACCTAAACCAGAACTAAAAGGGGTCATATGCATGAGTTCACACACCCAAACAGGAAATAACTAAACTGTGTCCACTGCTAAGCATATGGAATGTGCCACTCTTGTAATATATAAGCAGGGTAGCATCTATAGTAATCCATATGTGGCACCCAGCAAGATTACAAATACATAGCTAAAATCCTACCATTGACCTGCTTAGCCAGATGTCTCCAGCCTTTAATCCTCATGGTTTCATGAAGCATGCATCAGCTGCATAGCTCACAAGCACACATTACAAAGCATATTTATTCTGATAGTCTGAGTCAAAATTATATATTAAATTATGAAAACTGGCTACTTAAAAAATCATTTTGTTTACATTATGTTCAAAAGCTTAGAGCATAGTAGTTTTGCAATAAAAAGTCATTGTCATGAATACTCCTATCAGTCTACACTTAGAAACATGTACAATGTTACAGTTAAATATCGGATAAAGACTTATTTATTGTCACTTCCTATGTGCATGTAAGTAAGCCTTCAGTACATGTTTAAGAGAGAAAAGCATGTTCTGAGTTGAAATTGGACACAATTCAGTAACAGTTGGTGACATCTTGAACTTTGCTGCTGCTGCACAGATTAAAGTGGGAGTAATGTAGAAATAAGATGATGCAGACAGGATTGTTAATGAAAGAAAACAAAGCTATATTACTAGAGGCAAGAGAAAAGGGGGAGATGCTAATGTGCACAAGGTTTACATTTTAATTCAGGGAATTGTTTTTTTTGTTTTAACAATCTTTATGAAAGCATCACCTGACATGAGTACTCATATGTTAATAGAAAACAAACCACGGTAACATTTTTTCAGTATTACTGTTATGCAGTATACATAAATGTTTTCTTTATAACAATTTTATTCACAATATTATATAACTTGCTCAACTCCTGCCTTCCCATAACACTCAGTCTTCCTCCTCCTGAATATTTTTTTCTGCATGTATTGTTTCTACAAATTCCAATTGTTTCTGTGTAATTTCTATTTCCCTTTTCTAAAGATCCCATGTCCAGTTCTTTTATCACCTTTACAATAGTCAGTACTTAAATTATATCTAGTTTAGATTTTGAGTTCCATTTTCTTGTAATGTTTTGTCTTGTTTTGCTTTTTTGGCAGCCAACAACATTAAATTTCGTAATGCTTTACTATATCTAGGCATTTTAGATCCTATATCCCAATTCAAAGGAACCATTGCCTTAATTACAACCATTTGATCCCCCAGCATATGTCAAAATACTGTGTAGGTAATTTTTTAAATCTGCCCACAAATTACATTCCCAAAAAGATGTTACCAATTACTTCTCTCATTCTATCATACCTCCAACATTTGTTACCTAATTTTGGAAAGATACTTTGAAGTCTGCTGGAGGTATAAATATACATTTGCAAACACTTCCTTGGAAAAATCTTAAACCTTCTGGACCAAGCAGATGTCTTCCTATTGTTCCTTTGTAGACTGCCTTTCCATTCTCTTTTCCCAGTCTTTTCTAACCTCGTCTGTTCAATTTTTATAGTTCTCATGCAGTATATTTAACATGTCCTACTAAACATCCATTTTTTAATATTAGCTTCTCTTCTAGACTCAACTAAAACTCCGCCAGAACTGGTCTTTGACTTAGCACCTCCCTATCCATTTCTCTTTTCCTATATTCTGTTATCATTCCCTGGTATTGAAGGTAGTCTCTGAGTTACATCCAAACTTCTGCTTAGCCTCGTCCTACTTTATCACCTTTTTCTCCCTAGTTATTTGCTGCCAATATCTTGATTCCTCTTCTGAGTTCTCCATTAAATTCTATCCCCATAGCCTATTTTCTATACCTCTTCTTGTAGTCATCCCCAATGGTAAACTTTATTTTCTCCATTGCTGTATTGGCTTAGTTCTTAGTATACTTTCTGCTACTTTATGAATGTAATATTCTGAATGGTTGTTATTCTTACAAAACTGCATCCAAAATTATACTCTCCTTTTATTTCTCAAACTAATTCCCTGTTTCATTATCACCCCCTTCCACTTTGATTTATAGCCTTCAGTTACACCTATGAGCTTTAAGTGTATAACTCTAAAGTATTTATTTCAGTCAGGTAAACCTAAACCATCTGGTTCTATGGGGGGAAATCATCTTACCCCACTTAATGCTTGCCTTCTTTCTTTCCCAAATAAATTAATTCAACTTTTTTTTTAATTATCATTCACAGCTTCTCCCCTGGTTGATAAAATATGCCTGACATGTTTATAAAAATAAAGGGACTAAAAACCTTTTCACTGTTTGTATCATACTAGTCATATCCAAAACACAAGCACTTCCAGCTTCTCAATTTTTGCATTATCTTTTGCTCAGCTTCTTTTCACATATCCTTTTTTGTCCATACACCTAATTACTTCAGCTTTTCATATCTCTGTAAATATGGGGACTACTGAACCAATTCATATGTGGATGCTCAGCTGCTTAGCTCACTGCTATAGTGTTTGCTTTATTTTCATTTATTTTATATCCCGAAAAGATTTGAAAATGTCTCAAGATGTTTCACAACAGTGAAGTATATTTTTATAGATTTATCAAGTACAAAATAACATTGTCTGCAAATAAAGCTAACTTCTTTTGATTACCCTGCCAATTATATCACTGAATTTGAGAGTCCCTTATTTTCTTTGGTAATAGCTCCAAAAATAAAGCAAATAACATAGAGCAAATGGGACATCCCTGCCTGGTTCCTCTCTTTAAACACAGTTTGTTGGAGAAGACCTCTCGCACCTTAATTCTTGCATCTGACCCTTTGTATATCCTCCTTATTAAACCTATTACTCTACTGGGAAATGCAAATGCTACCATTGCTATAATCATAAAATCCTAGATGACTCTATTGAATGCTTTCTTTGCATCAAGACTCACCAACAGCAGCAGTGTTTTCTTATACTCTGATTCCCTCCAGATCATTATTGTTGTATTAATATTGAAAGAATTGATAAGAATGTGGTATACTGGAATTAACTAGAAACAACAGAAATGAGACTGGAATGAATGTCTTTATCTGTTAATTACCCAAACTTGTGTTGAAAAGGTGCCAATCTTTCCTTTGTGGGACAAATCGTTTTATACTTTTCAGAATGAATTCTGCACATGCTGCAGTTCAGTTAAGAATGCTTTACTATGTTAAGAGCAACAATATTAGAATAGCTTAATATTCTGGAATGCTGGATAACAGTAACAGTGCTGATAAATATAACAGTGCTATATATCCAAAGGTTCTGCATGTATATTCTGATTCTCCTGAATAATATCTACTGAAAAAAGAAGTTATGTTCTTACCATAACGTTCCATCTGAGAGTAGACTTCATTCTTCTGCACATATGGGTATATGGATCTGATTCGGATCTGAGCCGGCAAAACTTTTCAAGCATCAGCTCCGAGCTCCAAACTCCTCCCTTACCTATATTACATCACTTCCTCCTATCTAGCCCCAGATCAAGTTTGCTGACACTAAATGGCAACATAACCACAATCCTAAACAGGAAAAACCTGAAGAGTGAGGGGGATGGAGGGAGGGAAGGTGCAGAAGAATGAAGTCTACTACTCAGATGGAACATTATGGTAAGAACATAACTTCTTTATCTGAAGTAGTTGACTTCATTCATTCTGCACATATGGGACAGAGTCTCCAGCTACTAGTATTCCTGGGAGGCCCTTATGGAAGGATATTTCTGAGCACCACAGAGCCAAAGGATGCTCTCCCTCTAAAAATAAGATCCAATTTATAATGAGAGATGAATGTGTGCGAATTGGCCTAAGTCGCTGCAGCACAGATATAGTCTAATGGAACTCTTGAACAGAAAGCTGCAGAACTGGCCATTGCTCTAGTGGAATGAGCCTTCAATACACCAGGAGGAGATAACCCTTTGACCTTATAAACCTGTGCAATACAAAGAGTGATCCACCTTGCTAAGGACACTTTTGAAACTGCTTTGCCCAAAAATGGTTTAGAAAAAGAGACAAACAATCGATCCGACTTCCGGAAGGGTTTAGTCTTATGGAGGTAAAAACGAAGCTGTCTATGGACATCCAATAAATGAAGCTTACGTTCACCACTATTTTGGAAATTTGGGAAGAAGACTGGCAAATTTATAGACTGATTAATATTGGCTGCTGAGGACACCTTGGGAAGAAAGGAAGGGTTCATACACAGCAAAACCCTATCCTTGTGGAAAACCAAATAGGGGGACAAGGAGGATAAGGCCTGCAACTCTGAAACTCTCTTGGCTGAATTGATGGCGACCAAGAAGGCTGTCTTCCATGACAAAAACTTCATCGGAACTGAACTGGATGGCTCAAAAGGGGGAGAGGTCAAAGCCTGAAGGACTAAAGTCAGATCCCAGGGGGGCACTGTTTCTTTAACTGGTGGTCGCAATAAAAAGTGCCCTTCAGGAAAGCTTTACACAATTTGGCAGAAGCCAGAGCAACCTTATTTTCACCCACATGAAAATTAAAGATGGCAGCCAGCTGAACCTTGATGGTGGAAGCACTTGCACCTGATCAAAAATGATCGGCCAGAAAATCCAATATGACCGGAACTGGGGCTGTAAATGGGTTCAGATTGCGCTGAGAGGCCCAAACGCAAAAACGTTTCCACTTGCTATTGTAGAGTTTCCTAGTGGAGGCTTTAAGAGAAGCTACCAGAATATTCTTAACAGGGGACGAAAGTCCGGGAGTCCTGACGATCATGGGAACTGGAGCAACCACGCCGTCAGCTTGAGACTGTCCAGGTTGGGCAGGGGTAAGTCCGACGGGTGAGAAATCAGATCTGGGTATGGATCTAAAGTCCATGGAGGAGCCAGCAGGTGAGACCATAGGAAGGGAAACCACACTTGATGTGGCCAGAAGGGAGCTATGAGAATGACTTTGCACTGCAGCCAGCAAGCTCTCTGAAGGAACTTTGGAATAAGAGGTAATGGGGGATAAGCATACAGTAGTCCAGGAGGCCAAGCATGGACTAGAGCATCCCTGGGGACATCCCCCGGAGAGGGGATCAGAGCGAAGAAGTTGCTGCACTTCGCGTTGAAAGGAGATGCGAAGAGATCGCAGCAAAGTTGACCCCAAACACGGAAGATCTTCTCCGCCACTGATTGTTTCAGAGACCACTCATAAGGCAGAAAGATTGCCCTGCTGAGACTGTCTGCTAGAATGTTGGAACGTCCCGGATATGTGTTGCTATGAGAAACCAGCTGGTGGATATGGCCCACTCCCAAACCATCATGGCCTCGCGACAAAGGGGGTAGGATCAGGTCCCTCCCTGTTTGTTTATATACCAGACTACAGACATGTTGTCTGATTGAATGGCTACCATCCCCACAGGTAGGACAGGGTGGAAGGCTCTCAATGCTAAAAGCACTGCCCTCATCTCTAGGACATTGATGTGTAGCTTGGTCTCTGGAGGGGACCATGTGCCTTGGACCATTCTTCCCAGGAAGTGCCCCCCCCCACCTGAGCTGGGAAGCATCCGTGGTCACCGTGGCTTGAGTCAGAGGGGCTAGAAAGCTGTGCCCCGTGAAAATGTCTGCTGATTGAAGCCACCACTGGAGTGACGTTCTGCATGTCTGATTGATTCGGATGTGGAAATTCATCGGAAGGTCTAGCCAGGACCATTGAACTGCTAGATTCCACTGAAGGACTCTCATGTGAAGACATGCAAGAGGGAGGATAAAGATTGTGGCTGCCATTGAACCCAGGGCCCTGAGAACATCGGCTGCTGTGACTACTGAGTGATCCAAGATCGCAGATACATGGAGTTTGAGATTTTCTATCCTTTCCGGGGTGAAAAAAATCTTTGACTGAATCAAATCCAACCATGCCCCAAAGAAGTCTGTGATCTGAACTAGAGCCAGGTGGGACTTGTTGATACTGATCGTGATGCCTAACTTGTGAGCCAGACTGAGGAAGTAGTGTAGGGCCTAACACAAGAGATGTTTGGTGGATGCAGCAAAGAGCCAGTCATCTAGGTAGGGGAATACCTGAATGCCCTGAAGTCTCAGGTGAGCCGCTACGACCGCCATAACCTTGGTGAACACCCTGGGAGCTGTGGTGAGACCAAAGGGTAGGGCTCTGAATTGAAATTGACTGGCCCCTAGCCGGAAGCGTAGAAACCTCCTGGAGCTCCTGTGGATCTTGATGTGATAGTAAGCGTCCTGGAGGTCTAATGAGCACATCCAGTCGCATTCTCTCAGAAACGGTAGAATGGACTGTAGAGTGACCATCCGGAATTTTTGTTTCTCTACCAACAGGTTGAGGATAGACAGGTCCAGAATGGGCCTGAGGTCCCGGTCTTCTTTGGCACTAAAAAGAACCTGGAGTAGATGCCTGATCCGGATTGATCTGGGGGGACCGGCTCAATGGCTCGTTTTTGTAGCAGCTTTGAAACCTCTAAAGCTGCAGCCTCCCTGTGAGCGGGTGTAACATCTGGAAGACATGCTGGATTAATGGGACATGAAATGAAGGGGATAGAATATCCTCTGGATATGATGTTTAACACCCAGCGGTCTGCAATAATGGACTCCCATGCCACTGGATGTAAGGAAAATCTTCCCCCGACTGCCTCCAGAGTAGAGCAGTCAGGCAACCCCTCAGGGTTGCTGTGCAGGTCTGTCGAAAAAAGTTTGCCTAGACCCGAAGCTTCTGGGACCCCCTTTGCCTCTAGGACGGTGTTGGTCTTGTCCCCCTCTGCTTCTGGGGGATGAATATTCCTGAGTGTCACGAAAGGACTGTGATTTCTGGAACCACATCTTCTTTTGCCCCTTTTGGTTCCTGGAATAGGACCTCTGGGGGTTAGAGAAGTGGATTCTGATGGCTGACAAAGTCTTTCCATCCTTCTCACTCTGGGTTAGTGTGTCACGTACAGTCTTCCCAAAGAGAGATGATCCATCAAAAGGGGCATTGATGAAAGACGCCTTAAAGGGGTCCGCAAATTGACACAGCCTGATCCAGGCATGACGCCTCAAGGCAACGCCTGTACCAGCAGCTCTAGCGGCTCCCTCCGTAGCATCAGAGAGGAGAAGCATAGAGGTATTAGTCACTGATTTTAGGGTAGTCATCTTCGCAGTGAAAGACTGTTTGTCCTGTTGTGACAGAGACTTCAGGGGTGACTCAGTTAGTTCCGATATAAGGTCTCACTGCAGTTGGATAACATGTGCCAAGTAATTCAGCGCACAAACAGAAAATGTCGCTGACGAGTACATGCGCTTCCCAAAATGATCCATCGACCTGGACTCTTTGTCTGGTGGATGAACCGAGAAACTCTCCTGTGCCAGTTCCTTTTTTGTGGCAGCTGCAACCAACAAAGCATCTAGTGGGGCTCCTTTGGACCATGCCTGCCTGTCTGACGGCGGGGAAAATATTTTGTCTGGCCTTTTGGGTATAGGCTCTACGGTGTCAGGATCCTTCCATGCCCTAGTGGTGATGAGGTCCACCAAAGGGTCCACTGGAGGGGAGACCCAGGAGGTAGATGGGCCTGTACCAAAGGCTTCCAGGAATACGGATTCATCCGCAGAGGGTTTGGGGGCTGACCAACCTCCTCTTTGGCGGAGGATCTCCATAATGTCTCCGAATGAGACGTCCTCGTTAGGTGATCTGGGGGAACCATCTCCTTCATCCAAGTCCGTATCGGTGGTAATGGACTCAGGGGAGTCCAAGTGCCTCCTCTTACACTTGCGCGTACGAGGTTCCTCTCCAGTGGGACTCTCTGGGGAGGATTCGTAAGCCTCCGAGGTTCCCTAAGGGGAACAACCTGGGGTTGCTTTGGTGTATGGGCTGTCCCTGAGACAGAGTAATGGGAGCAGAATCCAAAATCAGAGGGGCCTGGTTAGGATCCGAGTAGGTGAGCTGTGATCTCAACCCCTGGGAGAGGACCCTTTCCACTTCCCCGAATGCCGATGGAGAGCACACCTCCGTAGAATGTAAGGATGAGGCTCTCCACAGCACCGAAGCAGGGATCGGAGCCGACAGAGCGGTAGTCCGGGCACCAAGGATGGGATATGAAAGAGCGAGATGTTGACCCTCGGGTCCGACTCCCTGACCACAGCTACGAGAGCCCCCTAGATCTGAGATCGGATCCGAGGAACTCAAGGTGATGGCCGGTGTTGAGGAAATGAGAACCATCGGTGCCGACCCAACAGCTCCAAAAGGTCTCGGACCTGAGAACCCCGAAGCGTCGGGTCAGATCATGGGAAGGAGCAATAGGGTGGAACATAGTTGAAGAAGGACCCTCTCCAATGGGAGAGGGCCCTGGTAAGACCCCCATCTGAATCTGGTTCTGGATGAACCTCCTCATCAGCCTGTCCATATCAAGGTCGGAGACACTCCGAGTCGACCTGGAGGAAGCAACCGACTTGGGTATGGGCCAGATCTGAGGGGAGTGCCTCAGCTCCGATGGCTCCGTCGGCTCTGGTGAGAAACTGGGAGAACGGAGCTGAGGAGAACGAGACCTGGGTGCCTTTGAAGAGGGGCTGGAGAAAGACTCCCTGTCCAGTGATCTTTTTCTGGGCCTGTCCCTCTCTTTGTGGTGCTTCTACTTCTCCCTTCTGTCCCTACCTCTCTGGGAAGACTCCAATGAAGCAGGCCTGGTGGGAGGTTGAGTCCCTGCCTGCACAGTGTCACTGGCTGGGGAGGAAATGAAGCAGACTCCAGGGCAGAAGCTGGTAGCAGACCCTTAGCCACAAGCTTAGCCCGACGATCCTTCAATGCCCTAGGGTTAAAGCCTGAACAAATGTCGCAGGATGCAGACAGATGGGCGACCCCTAAACATAGAACACACAGTGTGGCCATCGGCTGGTGAGAGCTTATGACCGCACTCTGTGCACTTCTTAAAAAGAACCTTAGGCTGTTCAGCAATAGTAGAGACAGTAAAAGCTCTAACGGCCCACTCACACACACATTTAAACTGGGATTGGGCCTAGGCGGGAAACCAGTATCACAAAAAAAAACACTTATAACTAACTTTTTTTTTTTTTTTTTTTTTTTGCAACTAGCATGACGACCAAACACGAAGGGAGGAAAAAAGAGAAAGGTATTCACACTCAACTATCACAAAAAGACCAAAAAACCTTACTACCTTGCTTAGAGCTCAGAGACCACGATGCTGACTCTTAGGGTGGCAAACGAGATATGGGGCTAGATAGGAGGAAGTGATGTAATATAGGTAAGGGAGGAGCTTGGAGCTCGGAGCTGATGCTTGAAAAGTTTTGCTGGCTCAGATCCGAATCGGATCTGTATACCCATATGTGCAGAATGAATGAAGTCAACTACTTCAGATCAGTCTATTCCTCTTGAATAGTGCTGGGTATTTGACCTGATTTGGTACTCAGGTTTGAGTGTCTGTCCTGCAAAGACCTTTTGCATATCAGCCCAAAAACTAACTTAAATAACTCAACTGACTGTATCTAAAGTATTTCCTAATAATACCAATACCCTGTAATGTTTTACATGACTCTTGGTTTCCAAGCCTTGTCTTGCATGTGCCTCACAGTGCCTAACTTTCTATTCTTATCTAGTATTCCACTGCAAGTACACATGTCTTTCCCTAGAGAAAGGAACAGTCTGTATCTTCTCTGAAAACTGGTATTTCTGCACATCTCATGCTTAGCCACCAAGATTATCTTTTCCCTTCTACTGAACTGTCTTGCCCTGAAACCAAACGCATGCATAAAAACACAAGTCTGACTCTTTATTTATTTTCAGGCCTATTATTCTACCTTAATGTACTATAATGAACTCACTATGAATAAAGTGAAAACCCTCAATCTAACACTATTGCAAAATGCCTCCCCTGCACAAAACCACATTGGTCCATATCTAACACTTTTGGCATCACCTCTGCTATTCTCTCTGTTAGTATAGACATAAAGTATTTATGATCATGGTTTAAAGTTGAAATTAGTCTATATAAAGCTTTCCATAATACAACCTCCACAGCTTTTTCTGTCTTAGTTATTAATCATTGAACTTCATCTTCCTTTGCCCTTGGCATAAGTAAGTATTCCATAAATATTTCAGTTTGGCTTTTTCATGGTTTCTCCAATAATGTTTTTTTATGCAAATTATTTTATTTTATTTATTTTATTTTACATTTGTTGACCAGGCTAGTCTAGCTGGATACATATCCTTTTTCAGTAGAGGCCCGAGGAGAAAAGCTCCAATAATGAGAAAAATAACACACTACAATTAGTTAGAGGTACAACATTATAAGGATAACAAATCAGTATGACATCAATATATACATGGTAGAAGAAAAAAAATGCTAAGCTAAGGAGGTGACAGGACAAGCTAATGTGGTATGATGACATGGGTACAAGTGGGGTAAGTCAAATGGTAGAGAAGAGCTTTTGAGTGAGAAGAGTGAAGGGAACTATGAAACCTATAGGAATTAGTCTGGGTTTAGACATGGGCACAACCAGTGGGACTTTAAGTATTCTCTGAGACTGTTTTTGAATTGGTTAAGTGATGGCACGAGTCTAAGGTAGTTAGGAAGGGAGTTCCAATGCTTTCCAATACTCGTATAATTTCCAAAATATCTCTAATACTTCTGTAGGATCTCTGATTACTTTTCTTGCCATAGGCTCCCTATATTTTGCAGCAGCCCATTCTACTTTCTGTTGCCTAAGTAGCTGTGCTAAAAGTTTTTTATGCTCTAGAGTTGTTATTAAAAATACTTGCTTAACAGCAACCTTCCTAAGATCAGGTGACTTATCCAAATACTCCCGTACTTTTCCTTTAGCACTCTGTAGTTGATCTAATTCTTGTAATGTTGAATTCCCATTCTTCTTCAATACCTTAGCCTTTGTCAGCTCCACCATATAATTCCTATTACTTCTTCCTACATCACTTTCTTTTTTCTACCATGTTTATAAACTCTCTTTTCATTTTATCACCCTCACTAGCTGTCCTTCTGAAGAAAATTGTTTTTCCAAATACCTCTTGAATCACTTCCACTAACCAATCTTTAAATTCTCTGCTTTTAGCAGATACATGGGAAAGCATCAGTTTCTCATTTTACTTTATTGCCCTGCATCTATATCTTAGGTTTACTGATACATGATATGAAATAGTCATTGGTTGTGTCTTAAAGCTTTTAATTAAATGCACAGCTCCTGCAGAATATAATGTATATCCAGTCTTCCCCAGTTATTGTTCCTTGTGGAATACTATGCAAAATCTGAATTCCTGCTACTGAATTGACATATTCTGTACCAAATATGCTCATATACTTTTCAGAACTCAATCCTATTTGTTATATGTTCCCTTCTAGGTCCCCTAATATATTTTCACTATTGCAAATCAGGTTTCAGTCCAAGCAATGAATGGTATTTCCCACTACAAGCTTATTATTTCACCTAAAATACTTTTAAGCTCCATACTAGCAGTTTTGGATGGAATTAAAATACATGCCAGCCTAATTTTCCTCTCATGCCAGTAATTTCTTTCTACCACAAATCTACCTTTATTGTCTTTTTTCCTCTTCTATTACTGTTGGAGCCCCTGTAGCAATCAGTATTATTGTTTCCTTTTGTTCTTTGTCATTGATATTCTGCTGAATGTCCACTCTGAAATCCTTTCTTTATCAAATGACGCTGTTTGCACCCTACACTTCTAATATAATTCAATACCCAAAAGACAAACAACAACAACAACAACCCTTTGTATTTTGTCTATACATGTAAGGCCATTTACATTCTTTGTTAATATTGACATAGTAAGCATTATGATTAAAAAGTCATTACACCCATGTATTATACATGACAGTTATTTTAAATTAATATTTACATGGTGGTGCAGTGGTTAGCATTGCCACCTCACAGCAAGAAGTTCTCCAGTTTGATTCTCGGCTGGGATGCCTTCTGTGCAGAGTCTGCATGTCCTCACTGCGGTCATGTGGGTTTCCTCTGGGTTCTCCAGTTTCCTCCCACATCCCAAAGACATGCTGTAGGTGGATTGGACACTAAATTGTCCCTAAGTGTGCATGTGTGTGCCTTCTGTGGAAGGTTGGGTGCCAGGCTGGCAACTCGACACCATAAAACTCCACTGCCAATCTTTCTGCGGATCATTGTTCCACTGTGGTGTCCCCTAACTGGGAAAAGCCTAAAGAAGAAGAAGATGAAGCTTACATGTGCACACTAATATTTGGAAAGCTGATCTTTTATGTAGTTGTTTCTTCTCATCTCCATTTGAACAAATAACACATTGATTTGTATTTCAGTAAAAACATTCAACACAAAAACTAAATAGATTTTCAGCACCCCATCCCCTTTTAACTTACAACAAACAAGCAAAATTATGTATAACACCTAAAAATGAAGTTCAACACCCCCCCCCCAGCTAGGAACAGTTGCCCCATATAGACAGTTACAGCCCCGGGTATTACCTATTCTAAAATTAAAGTTACCCATTCTCATTCAGGGAATTTTGAGGACTAGTAAGTCATGATGTTTCTAGCAGATTACACATGCTTGAAAGTTAAAATGTTATGGCTG